>NC_051226.1:29908523-30071023 GCF_015220715.1 Pygocentrus nattereri | reverse complement strand
AGGAACAGGATGTGGGGCCTGGACAGTGATGGGTATTAGGTTAGTGGTGACATTGCCTGGAGGAATGTCATTCTACCAGAAAGACAGGTGGCACCATCAGATTTGGTGTGCCTAGAGCCAGAGTGCCGTGATCTGCAAAGACCAGAGAAGTTGCTTCATGTGTGTCTGAGTTGGGAATTCAGGTCTTGAGTCTTCATTCATGAACTTTAGATCAGTCTCAATTTGTAATTAGCATTTAAGCAAAATCTGCTACATCATTATACAGAAGGCACTGTAAAGCACAATGTTCAAGGTATAGTCTTGTATTATGACCACAGTTATAGCCTTCTGTCTGGAATGGTACATTTGATGGGGATAAAAAAGAGTGCTTTGTTATTTTTACTTTTTCTTTCAAATAATCAATAAACCAATGAATAATGAATAAATTCTATGAACATATTACTGCAACTTAGTAAAAACAAATGTATCACAACTGTGCTATGTTAGCCATTGAGCTAGCTACTATCTGAACTTTGTTTAATTAACTTTTTTTGGTATTTTTGTATCTTAAAAAATGTAAACCAAATTTATTTTAGGCTGTACTGAACATGACAACACTGTGATCATGGCATGGGATGGGAGACCATGAAAAGCATCTCCTAACCGCAAGCAAGGTGAGCAAGAAGAACAAAACCAAAACATTTCCATTATATTTCAGCAGCGAGCAGCAGTGCGTGATGTAGTGCAACATGCATTTTAGTCTTTAGAGGAAAAGGATAATGCTAAGCTCTGCATAGCTGTGGCCCAGAAGGAACGCAGTTTGACACTCCTGGTCTAGAGTTAGAGTAGATTGGCGAGTCAGTAAAGGGTAAGCCTGAATCTGCTCAAATCTGATCTGTTTCCACATTACAACCACACACACACACACACACACACACACACACACATATATATATGGGTCATTCCATGGAAATGGCACATTTTGAGTCCTCATCTCCTCTTTAGGTGTATTTTATCTACTGGGTCACAAAAATCTATATTTTAACAGCTTTACACATACATTGAAATATCTCCTTTAATACAGTGTATTTTTTTTTATTTGATCTTTTTATGAGAACTTTGTTTATTTATTTATTTTTGCTGACACCACCTATTTTGTCATGTCCCTCATGGCCTTCAACGAAAGTATACTTAGAATATACCAAATACAACTATAAAAAAGTCCATATATTTTGATGTCAACCTAAACAACTGTCTGTGTTTAATTGTTTGTGATATTATTTTTCAAAATTAATTGATAATTATTTATTAAAATCACATTATTTAGTTCTGTACCTAAGTAACCCCTCAACCCCGTAACACAAATGAATCTCCCCCACAAAAACAATGGTATGATCCATATGATCCATATACATCAAGAAGTGACATCACTCAAGTCTTTTGGACAACAGGACAGCAAAGACAGGCAAGTGGCCTCCTTCTTTTATTTAATTTTGGTAATTTATCTTGTGATATTGTGGTCGCCAAACTCAGTGACTCAACACCGTCACATGAAAAAAAGATAGAAAACTATTACTTATAAAAAAAGTTTTTTTTATTTCAAAACTATATGCTAATTCTGAATCTCATGCATGCCATGTGCTCTCTCTGGTATACAGTATGTAGAGCAGCGGCCATTTTGTGCAAAAATCACAACCCCGTCACACTCAACCCCGTTACATGTTTGACTGTGAGGTATACATATCAATGATACATTTAAGCAAAAAATTTTCGAGTCCAATTTGAACCATTCTAGTGGAATGACCCATATATATATAGATTTAATGTAAAACCCAAGGTTTTAGTATAGTTTACTACATAAAATCAAATTCAATATTTAAGATTTTCGCTGAGCAGTAAAATAATATTCTGTTGCAAGTTCTGCTACTGTTCAGCATTGATAATTTGTTAGTTCTCTGCTAAACAAGTCAGCCCACTCTAATGAGAGCAGAATATAGTCCTATTCCAGGGAATATTGAATATAGACCAGTTAAAAAGATAAGAGTTAACAGTTGTGTTAACACCAGTGGTGCAGCCTATCAATTCTTCACCTCTTTACACTTGATAGGCATGGAATTTAAAGCTGCACAGGTGAAAATAGCCTGCTTTTAGCATTGCGTATTGTTTAGCTTGGAAGAAGAACAGAACTGCATTGATTCTGCAGCATAAACTGTGCTGCTATGTGTAATTATTAAAACTGTTCTTGTTTATTAAAATTGATCATGTTTGGTTTACTGACCAAGATGGTTATTTACCTTCTCATTTTCTGTCACTTCACATCCATTTGATTTGCGTAATGACATAATGAGTAATGACTAATGTGGAGTGAGAGTATGAGTATACATTCAATTGCATGAGTGTTTCAGCCAGTGTGTCAGATTCTGCTAAGGGCCTTGGGAATACAGAAGCTTCACTAGGAGAAATTGCAGCAGGCAGAGAGGCTGAAGCAGCTGAAGCTTACTCAGGCTTAGCACGATGGACAGGTGGTGTCTGGATCTGGGAGTCAAGATAAGTGTCTGGCACGGGAATGAACACAGGAACCAAAACTGAAGTGCATAACATGGGAGCATTGGTGAAAAAGCTAACTTTATACTTAAAAGCAGAAGACAATGAGACTAGAGCTGCTAGCCCTGTGGGAGCTGGAACGGCATGAGGAGGCAACGTCCTCCAGGCTATTGCTGGATGCTCTAGGTAAGAGGCCAAGGTCTCACACCACCAACATGGGGATTAGAAATTGGCTAGAACAACCTCTCACCAGAATATGACTTCTCGACATTTCCCTTAGTTGGCTGGCAAAATGTGGTACATAAGAGAGCCGAGAAAGCAGCCATGGGCGCGCTGTTGCTTCTCCCCTTTTTGAGCACAGCCGTAACCCATTCATTTGATCTTCCTGTGAGCTGTGATACCAATAAAGTAGCGATGTCTAATTTGCGAATCAATCGTTTTTAATAACCTTTTACAACTGAAACATGGAAAACTATAACACAAAATATGTTAGGAATGACCTCTTTGAATTTACAGGTATTTTCTCTGTGTAGTCTGTAGCCTGTAGCTTCATATGTGTTTGTGTGGTGTGCAAGCTCCCTGCTAGAGAGACTTTACGAGTTTGACTCACTAAACCAAAAGAAAACAGGCTGAGCTCAGAGCCACTGTTCTAGTTCCCTCAGCAGTTTTGCACACATTTGGCATGAAAATGAGCTAAAAAAAAACCACACAAAAGGTCTATATCCTTATAAAGGCACTCAGGTTGATAGTCAAGTCAAAGTTTATTTATATAGTGCTTTTTACAACAGGCATTGTCATGAAGCAGCTTTACAGAAAAATCTGGATCTAAGCTCCAGTGATCAAGCTTAGGACAAAAGTGGCAAGGAAAAAGTCCCTAAGAGGAATAGTAAGAAACCTTGAGAGGAAACAAGACTCAAAAGGGCAACACATCCAACACCAGATAGCAAAACAACAACACAAAAGTAATATGTACAGAGAATAAGGTTTTACCATTAATATAAAATATTAAAATCCATAAAAGGGGAAAAGAGGGTGAAGCAATGGCTTTGGTTAATTTGAGTCTGTGTTGAATCATCAGGAGGGTCAGTGGCATGTATGCAGGCCAGGTTTGCAGAGCGTTGTACAGCAGGAAGCTCCATGCTGGTCAAACAGAAACATCCGAACATGAAATAAAACGCAGGATATTCCAGTCATTTCATTAACTTTTAGTTCCAAGCTAAAACATTATCATTATCATTTAAGCTCTGGCTTGAACACATATATTAAGCTTCAAGCAGACATTCAAGTATGGTTTTCTAAACTTTGTACGTTGCAGTAATAAATACAATTTTTTAATTTAAATCCTGAATAATTTGGCCTGTTAGCATGTTAGCTTTAGGTCAACTCTATTTTGCACATTGGCTTTGATTTACTCCGTCATGCAGTCCTGTGTTCATAAAGAATCATTTGGATGCTTTTGAGCTGGTCACCTCCCATGACTTTCTTATTTACTGTGAGATTACTAACAAGAATAAATCCCAAATCAGCACTCTTCCTCTTAGAAGCTTCCTGAATATGCGGCATGGTCCCAGCAGAAAGAACACAAAAAAGATTAATGCAGCATCAGCATTTATTTACTCTATGCCCAGCTGTTGCTTTGCCAACAGTGTCTCAGAAAGTCACAGGAGTACCTGCAACCTCCAAGTAGCTTCAAATAAAACATTGCTGTTGTCATAGATTTAAAAGCAGATTGATTCAGCCTGTGTCTTACTACATTTATAAAATGCTCTTTATATCAGATTTATTTTCCTCTTCTTAATTTCTTATTACCACCTCCTCTACACACTGACTTCCTGATGCCTGATTGGAGCTGTTCACAGCTATAAATGTTTTTACTGTTATTTATTTTCCCATTAATTTCAGCTGAGTCACTGTCTGCAAGCTTGGCATTCTCCTGCACGGTGGCAAGTGTCCTTATGCAGTGCAAGTGCAGCTGGTGAAGAGTAACTTGGGGGAGGGATGGGGTGTGGGTCCAAACATTCAAAATGAATTCAACATATTTACAAAACATTAATTCTCTAATTTCTTCTCTGGCTTTATACCCAATGGGACTTTCATGACATACTCAAGCCTATATCTCAAAACCTGACCTGACTAAAATATACAGTGGTATGCAAAAGTTTGGATCAGGTCAAACTGAATACTTCATTGACTCTGACTTCAAAGCTCATACGCGATGAGCAGAAGCTTTTGGGCAACAAATGTGGCAGTGCTAGATCATGTGTCGCTTATATATGATGTTGAAATTACGTTCACATGGTACACCCTGCACTGAGCACACCCAGGAGTGAAGCTCAGTATTGGAGGTGAATGCAGTGGAGGAATTTGAGACCCTAACACTGATTCCGGACAGGCAGAGCAGGCAGTCAGCTAACAAAACTCTGCACACAGACAAACACTTCTGATAGGACATCTTTCATTACCGCTATACCACGAAACCAACTTTTCCACCTCCTCCAAAAGTAAAAACATTTTTGCAACTGTAACGGAGTTGAAATTAAACAGTTGATAAAATATTGCATTTCACCAAAATGACTCCATCTTTGTAAAAAAGGGTTCAGAACAATTGTAAATAGTTGTTTATATTTTAATTTAAAAAAACAAACAAACAAAAAAACGTACAATTATTTTTAGGGAGCTATTCTTTTCTTGCCGTGACATCACCGCAGACTATGTCCCTCTGTTGCTGCCGTACCTCCATCAGACGAGTGAGAGCTCTGAGATGGACGCTTGCGAGGTCTGCAGCCGTTTAAGGCAAGAGAAGATTAATACACTGTAAAATCTGTTTCAGACTAAACAGAGTGGAAAGTGAGCCCTGGTTGATGCCCGAACAGTGGTTGTTACACAACCTTTAGTCTGTTTTTTATTCCTGACTTTTATTTAGTTAAGTCAAGGCTTATTTATATAGCGCTTTTTACAGTAGATGTTGCAAAGCAACTTTAATACACATTTTCAAAGTTAGCAAAAAACAGGTGGATGGAAAACCTCCTACAGTGAGAGTGAAAGAGAGAAAGAGAGGTATTGGCAAATGAAATTCAGAGTAAAAAGTCTGTTTATCTAAAATATCTCATTGAAATTGTTGTAAGCTTATACATTTATCTCACTGGTCTGTAATTTTTTTTGCTTGTTTTAAGAAATATGCTTAAATATTACTTAAATTGCTTAAAACAAGTAAAACATCTAGAAATTGTTAAATAATTTTAGAATATTCATACACCCTCTAATATCTCAAAATAAGAAATATTAAACATTCACCAAGCCCTTTTTATTAGAAACACATGTACTATTTATTCATGCAATTATCAATCATGCAGATATAAGCCAGCAGCTTCAGGTAATATTAACATCAACCATCAGAATGGAGAAAAATCTGATTTCTGATGAGCTGGTTTGAGTATTCCCATAACTTCTGATTTCATGCACAGGAGTGTCTACATTTTACTCAGAATGGTGCAATGAAGAAAAAACATCCGTTGAGCAGTAGATTTAGATATAACAGCAGATGGCCATGTTGAGTTCCACTTCTGTCAGCCAAGAACAGAGATCTGAGGCCGCACTGGGCACAGGCTTACCAAAACTAGACAGCTAAAGACTGGAAAAACATAATCTGGTCTGATGAATCTCAATTTATGCTGAGGCACATAGATGGTAGGGTCAGATTTTGTCAAAAGCATGAGTCCACATGGATGGTAGGACCTGACCTGCCTTGAGTCAACAGTCCAGGCTGGTGGAGGTGTTGTAATGGTGTGGGGTTTTTTAAGCACACTTTGGGCCTGTTAATACCAAGCAATCATTGACTGAATGCCAAAGCCTATTTGAGTATTATTGCACCATGTCACAAAGCAAAAGTCGTATCTAACTAGTTTCATGAACATGACAATGAGTTCAGTTTTCTTCTGTGGTCGTCCCCAGACACTGGATCTGAATCTATTAGAATACCTTTTGGAAGGTACACCTGAAAAATCTTTGCAGATATCCATTCATGTCCATATGGACCAGAATCTCAAAGTAAAGTTTCCAGCAACTGTGGAATTGTGGATTCTGTCATGAAGAATTGAGAGCAATGGAAGGCACTACCCAGTATTAGTATGGTATTTCCAATTAAGTGTTCAGTGAATGTAAGTTACCATTTTTGCAGTGCAATCCATGTTTTTATTCCCTTGCCTTTGTCCAATACTCATTATATTACAACCGTAGACTGAAAGCACGGTCTGTGCTTTGCAAATTCACTGCTGTATTAACATTGTTTGAGCTCACTAACCTCCATTGCTTCAGTTCCCTTTAGTTAAGTCAACATTTAGAGCATAGACTATAAGAACTTCAGTTTCTAATAACAATCCTACTGAACATCTCAAGCAGCTCTCTGAGAAAGCCACAGAAAACCCTGGTGAAGTTTTCTCAGGCAGGCAAGAGCAGAACAGGGCAATGTTTCAGTTTTTAATAAAGCATTTCTTCCTAAGCTTAAACCACACTGACAGCAGGAGACAGACTGCCTGCTGTCACTGTGCTACTATATTTAATCTGCTGGTCCTATGAGTGCTAAACCTCTGACTGAGTTTCAGCTCAAATTTACAGCACTGAAAGACTGATTTAAAATACTGTTAAGATACATTCATTAGGCTACAATATTAATATATCACTAAGCTTAGATAAGCTAGGTCTTATATATTTAATTAAATGTTACCAACTATTTCAAGTAATGGAACCTGACAGGGAAGAAACAAACCAATTTGGAAAGTTCAGGCAGCCCACTTGATATTGATTGATCAGATTTGCCACTGTAATCTCAAGAACTACAGGAGGAGAAGGGAAAAAAAGCAATATTTGACTTGAGGTGCGGAAAAAGCAGAGAATGCGTTTTATCACAGCGTGTGTGTGTGTGTGTGTGTGTGTTCTTCCAAATCAAAATTGCTTTCAATATTATTTGTGTTGTTTCAAATCCTTCTGTTGTCGTACCCCTCACCCTCCCTCTTGTGGTTTTCGTCTTTTTTTCAACTGACCACAATCAGGCGCCCCATCAGTAGCCCCTGCCCCTGCAAGAAAGCAATTTCCTCCATCCCTGCAGTTGTATTGTGGAACATGAATGAGCTCATTTAGAGCCATGCAAAAGGCCTGGAGCTGCCCCTGCTGCCCCCCGCAGATGAGGAAAGGCCGCCCCCTTGTGCCCTCCCAGTAAAGGCTTGTCAGAAATAGAATGTGGATAGCTAGATGCACTTGAGCGTTTGGTGAATAGCAAAGGGGACCTTGTCTTCTTTCTTTAGAACCGTTCTAATCACACCTCTATGTGTGGCCTCTTCAGAACAGTGAAAGGATTTTGTTACACGAATTGTTTTAATTTATTTAATGACTGTTGTCTTCCATATGTAAGGCATTAACAGCTTCTTTTGATACACTTTATATTAATTAGAACTTTAACATATTCCTAATTATCATTTCACTGGCAAAAAATAATAGGAACACGACTAACTATTCACATCTGAATGTAAAATGAAATTCATTTTAATTCATTAGTTCCATCTATGCTGTATGTGTGATCAAATCCAAGTTTGGTAGAAGTGTGTGTGCGAATCTTAGCCAATAAATTAACCAATGTAAATACCAATACTATTACTGAGAAGAATAAAAATAGAAAATAGTTCTCATAATTTGTGCACTTGGCGATTGAGTACAAAAGTAGATGTATTTATTTTACATGCACATTGTTATAAACAATTTCTGCAAATATTTAATGTACTGTTTAAAGACATTTTACACTATGCTGTGGCTCCCTACTAAAACATCTGCATGAATTAATGTTTACTTTGTGGAAATTATATGCCAATAATGTACTCATAGACTGGCACTTGTTTTCATTTCCGAAGCTGATTCTTCTTTCACGCTAAAATCCTCACTTTTTTCGACATCATACAAAGGTTTAATGAAGTGGATGCAGAGAGGTTGGCATGTCATACAATGTGGTCAAGAAGGAAAAAATGGGACTTTGTTGTCTGAATGAGAAGACAGTGCTGAAGCCAACACTGACTTAAATCATAACTCCAGCAGTCCCCTGCCTATTGTTTTCAGTTCTAGTGGTAGGGGCAGCCCTGTGCCTTTGTGCCAGTTGCATTGTGGGCAGCGTAGGCAGCTATAAAGTCCAGGTTGGTCTGTAGTGTTGCTGGGGAAAAATTACTTGATTTCAAATGTTATCCTCAAATGAACTAGTGCTGCAGCCTTTTCATTCTCACAGTAGATTTGCTGTTGTCTTTCCACTCACACCGGCCATAATGATTATGCCTTATGTAGCGAGACAGGAGGT
This sequence comes from Pygocentrus nattereri, assembly GCF_015220715.1. Taxonomy (NCBI): domain Eukaryota; kingdom Metazoa; phylum Chordata; class Actinopteri; order Characiformes; family Serrasalmidae; genus Pygocentrus; species Pygocentrus nattereri. The sequence goes on along the minus strand of NC_051226.1, from coordinate 30,062,166 downwards.
GGCTAAGTGAAAAAAAAACTGCTAAAATGGAGGCAGAAAAGCCACAGTGAGGTGTAAGTTTTCATTTACACATTTTACATCTGCTATAACTGCAGCTGCTATAAATACCTTGATCGTAGTTTGGAAATAAGATTGTTAACATTCCCTAACGTTCTCATACAGTTTCACTCAACAAAGATAAAGCATGAAAATAATATAATGATTTAACCAAAGAACTTTATATTGTATTAGATTTAGCAATTTGAAAGTAAACCTGCCACATTTCTTCTTGGAACCTATTTCACAAATGCTCTGTAAAAGCTGAAGATAACCTTCAATGCAGTGCTGCAGAATTAGCTGAAATGATGAAGCCCTGCAAACCCCAATGGTGTAGATGACATTGGGCTCAGGACTCAAACGACTGAAGCCGGGAGGGGGTATACGGGGAGAGAGATTTGCAGCCTTGTCTTCTCGAATGCAGCAGGAGATTAGCTGGGATTGAACAGGCCTCATGGAGTCGGCAACCAGCCGCTTCCCACCAAAGTAAAGAGGAGATAAAAACATTACGATGACAGCTGATGCACTGTACTCAGAGAGCAGCCCACAAGAACAGAAATCAGGGAGACCCTGAAAAGTACAAGCTGCTAAAATGGCAGGCGTAATCATCCAGTGTGTAATCAAGGCCATGCAGATACCGATCATGTGAAATCATTCCAGTTGCTGCAGGCAGAGAAGAATGCTTAACTGTAACTATATTTAACCCTCTCCATTACACATCCATTAAGTTACTTATGTATTGTTTGTGTACTGTCTATTCTATGTTTGTTTTATTAAGCCTTCTATTGATTTATGAAGCACTAACTTTTTCAGGCATTCTATTGTTATCTCTCATACTTCTTCTTATTCTTCTTCCACACTATTCTGCGATTAATACAGCCAGAACCGCTTAACTTACAGACTCCGTTCAAGCTGTGTTTCGAAGGACTCGGCGCTGTGACTTGTGCTATGTATTTTTGGAGTCAATCGGATTGGTCATTTTTAATAAATTTTTTTTTTTTTAAAACTCCCATAAGAATGAATGGCAGAATGTTCAGAACTTCAAATTTTAATGAAATCGATGATGTCACAACAGGCCACTCAATCTCACAGACACAGCTGTCATGCAGGGAATCTGCTTTAAAATCCTTAAACTTTCACCAAGAAACTTCATTTCAGTTTTAAATGGTAGAGAAACTGGTCCTTTCTGAAACCTCTAAATATCATCATTTTATCCATTAGCTTTAGAGTTATGAGCATTTGTTTGGCACTAGGCACAGAAAACTGCCCCATTCACTCCCGTGTAAATTTCTCAAAATCATAATCTGCTTATTTCAAGATTTTCTCTGTGTTTAATTTTACTTTATTGAAAAACAACTGTAACACACCATTAGCTCAAATCCAAAACAAAATGCTGTCAGCCCTACAAGACACAGGAAAATCAGGCAATATAAATATGGTGGGTGCTGTCCTACCTCAGTCATGTTGAGGGGTTTGGTATCTTAACACTAACATCCCACCCTAAGCATAGTAAAGAATTTACAGTGCATAACTCCTTTAAAATGCCATTTCAAATATTAGCATGAAGACGACTACAATTTCAAAAACCAACATGAGCATAAAGACTTAACACTTGTAACATACATCAACTTGATGCAACCTGGACACAGCATCAGTGATGTTACCTAGGGTCATGGAGTGTTTTGGGTCTTTCGAACATCATACACTCACCCAAGTGAGCCAGCTGGGGTTGATCAGGCCCCAGCTTGTGTCCAGGTAGTGCTACCCCACTCACGGCTCTCCTCTCCTTATCCACAGCCACCTTGAGGCAACTTCTACTGCATAGGTGGCTTCCTTAATGGCCCTTTGCTTACTGGCCAGAGAGACTGAAAGACTCTGCAGAGAGACTGGCCAGCGAACCCTCTGCATTCCACTTCAATGGGCTCACACCTTGCTCACCACCCGTTGTTCTGGCACTCCTCCACTAGCTCAGTGTACTTTGCCCTCTTCCTCTCGTTGGCCTCCTCTATGCGGTCTTCCCAGTGTACGATGAGTTCCAGTAAAATGATTTCCTTGGAGGTCTCTGAGATGAGTAGCATGTCAGGCCCCTGTGTTGTAGTGGCAACAGTTTCTGGGAATTTCAGTTGCTTCCCCAGGTCAACTTTTAACTCCCAGTCTTGTGCTGTTGCTAGCAGGCCAGATGAGGCGGCCCTGGCAGCTGATGGTGGCTTCTCCCCAGCCCGGATGAAAGCAATGGTGTTCTTCACTTGGCGGAGGTGCTTGCAGTGGCCAATTCCACAGCTGATTGTGTTCGCTATGGCCTTCAGGACTTGGTCATGACTCCAGCGGTAGCACCCCTTGCCCAGGGCTTTCATACAGCAGCTGAGGATGTGTTCCAGGGTCCCCCTCTTCAGGCAGCTTGCAGGCAGGTGACTCCACCAATCCCCAGCTGAACATGTTGGATGGGCTTGGTAGCACGACATAGCCAGCCTGGATCAGGAATCGTATCAGGAATAGAGTTTACTTGGTGAACATTTACCCGGAGTTGTAATGCCGGACCACCCACAGAAACTTACTTTCCATCACATGTGAAAATGTTTGTTTCGCTTGTCCATCCATTTTCTAAGCCGCTTCTCCGTCAGGGTAGCGGGGGGTGCTGGAGCCTATCCCAGCAGTCTTCGGGCGGAAGGCACTTTGCTTGTGTCCATGTAAATTCCTCAAGGTCTTCTAGACAAACTCAAGTTATCAGAATGCTGAAAACAAAGACATAAAGGAGTCCAAAAACTATGATGAATGCATTTCCAAGATTGTTGATTTCTATCACAATGGCAACATCCCATAGCTCAGCATTATCCTCATTACCGTCTCTTCAAATTGTGTAAATCCCCTTTGTTCACTCACATGTCCTTCTCTGCATCACCAAGGACAGACCTGAACATAAGACACAATCACTGATAGGTCAGAGTGGACAGAGCAGAAGTCTGCATTTTCAAGGCTCGTGAAAAACATTACTTTATCTTAGCTATTCACCAACATTAGCTCAAATTCAGATGTTAGCTGTTGTTCATTTTGTACCAATAATATTAGGATTATTAAGTGCCAGGTTACTGATGTAATTGCCAAAAATGATCCTAAAGTGATCCATCTTTAGATAGTGTGATGGCCCACTAAGGTCCCCACATGTAACATCAACATGGGTTGTGTGTGTTGGGTATTGGAGTGTGCTGGGGATTTCATGTAGTTTAAGGTGCTCCACAAGTATAGAAATACACTATTTATACTATGCATATAGCTCTCTGATTCTTTGGAACATTTCTAACACTGCTCATATCTTGTGCTAAATGTTGCTAATTTAACACCGTTAAAATGTATACTTTTCTATACTAGGAGTGCACACTAGCAAGAAGACTCAGACAATGGGTTGGAACCGTTTTAACACTTTATTGAGCTCACCAAATGTTTTACTGCCTTCTTTGTTTGTTCCCCAGGAACCATGTCTGCAGCGTGGGTCAGTGGGTGGTGCTTAAAAGGGAGTGCGGGCTTTATAGACATGCTTGGAATTCTGGGAAATATGGACTAGACTATCTGGAACCTTTCTAGGGGGTAAACCTGAAGTACTCAGAGAGCTATGTGAATAATGTGTAACATTACTGTTTTTATACCTAATATTAAAATATTATTTTGTGTGTTGGGAATGTGCTGTGAAATGGGAAACAGCGTTATCAAGCTAAATGTAACCGGTTAGTCACTGTTGGTGGAGAAGGTACCCTGTGGATTGTTTATGGTTTTACCCATGTTGTTAAAAGTGGCCATGTTGCGCTGTCTTGGGAAAAGAAGGAGGTTTTTGCCTGGCCAGAACCTTGTGTCCCCATAAGGGGTAATAAATGTTCAAATCGACTCCTTGTTGTGCTCCTTTGCTTTTGATCACACCCTGACAGATAGATTTAGGTTCTGTATCGACTCCAGGTCGAATTTATACTGCTGATGTTGAAGTAGCATCTCAAATTCCAAATGGGACTCATAAAGCGAACATGCATCAAACTATAACTTTTAAAGCACACATTCATCATGTCCTGACATGTTAACCTTGTCTGAGTCCCTTTGAAAACATTTAGTAAGCTACATATTTATGGCTCTAGACATTGGTTTTCTTCCAAGAATGAACTTTGAGATGTTATTTCAGCATCAGCACTATGTATTCTACCTGCAGAATTCAAAGTCTAATCAAATCAGTAAATCAAAGACTCCTCCTGGTTCTATCTATCTAACTATGAACGGGCGGGCCAGTCCATAGTTTCAATGCCTTCATCTTCATCATATTCATGAGGTCTGGCATTGTCCTGCATTAGGAGGAATCCAGGGCCAACCGCACCAGCATATGGTCTCACAAGGGGGCTGAGGATCTCATCTCGGTACCTAATGGCAGTCAGGCTACCTCTGGCGAGCACATGGAGGGCTGTGCGGCCCTCCAAAGAAATGCCACCCCACACCATTACTGACCCACAGCCAAACTGGTCATGCTGAAGGATGTTGCAGGCAGCAGATCGCTCTCCACGGCGTCTCCAGACTCGGTCACATTTGTCACATGTGCTCAGTGTGAACCTGCTTTCATCTGTGAAGAGCACAGGGCACCAGTGGCGAATTTGCCAATCCTGGTGTCCTCTGGCAAATGCCAAGCGTCCTGCACGGTGTTGGGCTGTGAGCACAACCCCCATCTGTGGACGTCGGGCCCTCATACCATCCTCATGGAGTCAGTTTCTAACCGTTTGTGCAGACACATGCACATTTGTGGCCTGCTGGAGGTCATTTTGCAGGGCTCTGGCAGTGCTCCTCCTGTTCCTCCTTGCACAAAGATGGAGGTAGCGGTCCTGCTGCTGGGTTGTTGCCATCCTACGGCCTCCTCCACGTCTCCTGGTAGCACCTCCATCCTCTGGACACTACGCTGACAGACACAGCAAACCATCTTGCCACAGCTCACATTGATGTGCCATCCTGGATGAGCTGCACTACCTGAGCCACTTGTGTGGGTTGTAGAGTCCGTCTCATGCTACCACAAGTGTGAAAGCACCACCAACATTCAAAAGTGATCAAAACATCAGCCAGAAAGCAGAAAGGTACTGAGAAGTGGTCTGTGGTCCCCACCTGCAGAACCACTCCTTTATTGAGTGTGTCTTGCTAATTGCCAATAATTTCCACCTGTTGTCTATTCCATTTGCACAACAGCATGTGAAATTGATTGTCAATCAGTGTTGCTTCCTAAGTGGACAGTTTGATTTCACAGAAGTTTGATTTACTTGGAGTTATATTATGTTGTTTAAGTGTTCCCTTTATTTTTTTGAGCAGTGTATATACACATATATACACACACACACACACACACACACACACACACACACACACATATATATATATATATATATATATATATATATATATATATATATATATATCTTTAAGGAAGAAGTTACAAATGTACTCTCCATACATATATTTAGTGAAAATCTTGATTAATGAAACAATCTTATGAAAGAAATTGATTTTATTCCAAATGTAAAGACAGAAATTTTAAGTCATAGAAAACAGCAGCAACACTGTCATTCAACACCTTGATAAAAAGACTGCTGCACATCCTTGAGAGGCTACGAGAATACTGATTTGTAGTATTAATCTTTCTAAACAACAGAGCTTTATCAGCTTTTATGATATCAGATCTAAATTTCAGAATCCCATCCTGACTTTTTCCAGTTTATAGTGTCAACTTTGGTCCAGCAGAGAGATTGCTCTATTCTTGAATCCAGTGTGTCATACTTACTGAGGCCCTGCACTTTAAGCAAGGAGTTTTTACTCCTTTTACTCAAGTTCTGTAAATGAACTTGAAATATACATTTTTTGTGATAATATTGATTACTGAATGTGTCTTATGAATGAAATTGAATTGTAGTGGGAACACAAAGAAAAAGAAAGGTAGAGGCAAAGAAAACAATAAGACTACTGTTTGATTCAAGACCTTTTTAAAAAGCCTGCTCCACATGGGTGGCAAAGTAAGCATCATTACTATTAAACTTTCTAAATATCAGAGCTTTACAAGATTTACAATTTCAGATCTAAATTGCACTCCACTTTACAGTGTCAAGTCTTCAGTCAAGGACAGAGATGCTCCACTCCTGAATCCAGTGGGTCATTGTTATTGAGGTCCAGCTCTTTAAGGACAAAGTTACAAATCTACTTTATACACATTGTGTGAAAATTTAGATTACTGAAAGCATATTGTGAATGAAATTGGATTCTATTGTGAATGTAAGACAAAGAAAACTTTGTCAGAGGCAATAGTAGCAATGCTATGTCATTCATCACCTTGCTAAAAAGACTAAGTGCTAAAAATGCTAAGTGAACACTGATTAGCAGTTTTAATCTTTCTAAGAACAGAGCTTTATCAGCTTTTATATTGTCAGATCTAATTTGCAGAAGCGCCTCCTGAGTTTTTGCAGTTTACTATGTCAGCATGTCAGCCAAGCAGAGAGATGCTCCCCTCCTGAATCCAGGGTCATTGTTACTGAGGTCCAGCTCTTCAAAGAAGGCGTTACAAATTTACATTATACATATATTTTGTTACAATCTTGATTACACAAAGGTTCTTATGAATGAAATATGACTGTATTGCAAATGTAACGAGAGAGAATTCTAACATCAGAGACAACTGTAGCAATGCTATTTCATTAAACACCTTGCTAAAAAGACTGTGGTACATCCAGGAGAGGCAAGGTGAATACTGATTAGAAGTATTGATTTTTCTAAATAACAAGCAAGCAAGCAAAGTTTATTTATATAGCGCTTTATACAACAGGTGTTGTCACAAATGTTATGACCCTTGGTCGTAATTGCCCTTCTTTGTGTCCGTTTGTGGCCATTTTGTGAGCATAATTGGCCACTTGGAGGCACCTGACAGTACAAGAGGTCGATGAGCCACCATCAAGGAACGTACCTGTACCTGTTGCCCGGACATTGAGCTGTTGGCTGTTGGACTCAGGCCATATTATTTACCACGCGAGTATTCGCATGCCATTATCGTGACTGTCTACATCCCCCCCTCTGCCAACCTGACATCGGCAAATGACGTCATTTACTCAACTACAGCACGTCTCCAAACGCAACACCCGAGTGCCTTTATCGCCATATCAGGTGACTTTAACCATGTTGCTATGGCCAAGGCATTACCACACTTCACGCAGTATGTGGACTGTCCCACCAGCGAAGAAAGAACACTGGACCTCTTCTTTTTCTTCTTCTTTCGGCTGTTCCCTTTAGGGGTCGCCACAGCGGATCATCTGCCTCCATCTTGCCCTATCCACTGCCTCCTCTACTTTTACACCAACCATCTCCATGTCCACCTTCACTACATCCATAAACCTTCTCTGAGGTCTACCTCTTCTCCTTCTACCCGGCAGCTCCATCTCCAACATTCTTTGACCAATATATCCACTATTCCTCCTCAACACATGTCCAAACCATCTCAACCTGGCCTCTCTGGCTTTATCTCCAAACTGTCCCTCTGATCTGCTCATTTCTAATCTTGTCCATCTTTGTCACTCCCAACGAAAATCTCAGCATCTTCATCTCCGCCACCTCCAGCTCAGCCTCCTGTCTTTTAGACAGAGCCACAGTCTTCAAACCATACATCATAGCAGGACGCACTACTGTCTTGTAAACCTTTCCTTTCACTCTTGCTGCTATCCTTCTGTCACACATCAGCCCTGACACCCGTCTCCACCCACTCCATCCTGCCTGCACCCTCTTCTTCACCTCTTTTCTACACTGTCCATTGCTCTGGATGGTTGACCCAAGATATTTGAAGTCATCCACCTTTACGACCTCTACTCCTTGCATGTTTACCTTTTCACATTTTCTGTCTTGTCTCTACTGACCTTCATTCCTCTCCTCTCCAGTGCAAACCTCCACATCTCCAGATTCTCTTCCACCTGCTCTCTACTCTCACCACAAATTACAATGTCATCTTCAAACATCATGGTCCATGGAGCCTCCTGCCTGACCTAATCTGTCAACCTTTCCATCACCATTGCAAACAAAAAGGGGCTCAAAGCTGATCCCTGATGTAACCCTACCTTCACCTTGAAACCATTTGTCACTCCAACTGCACACCTCACCACTGTCTCACTATCCTCATACATGTCCTGCACCACCCTAACATACTTTTCAGCTACACCTGACTTCCTCATACAGTACCACAGTTCCTCTCTTGGCACCACCATCATATGCTGTCTCTAGATCCACAAAGACACAATGTAGCTCCTTCTCACCTTCTCTACTTCTCTACCAACACTCTCAACACAAAAATTGCATCTGTGGTACTCTTTCTGGGCATGAAACCAAACTGCTGCTCACTGATCTGAACCTCTCGCCTTAGCCTTGCTTCAACAACTCTTTCCCATACCTTCATGTTGTGGCTCATCAACTTCATACCTCTGTAGTTACTGCAGCTCTGCACATCACCCTTGTTCTTAAAAATGGGGACCAGTACACTGTTTCTCCACTCATCAGGCATCCTCTCACTCTCCAGGATTTTGTTAAACAACCTGGTTAAAAACTCCACTGCCTTTTCTCCTAAACATCTCCATACCTCCACAGGTATGTCATCTGGACCAACTGCCTTTCCATTCTTCATCCTTTTTAAAGCTGCCCTCACTTCCACCTCACTAATTCTCTGCACTTCCTGATCCACTATCTCTACCCCCATTGTCCTCCTCTCTCTCTCGTTTTCCTCATTCATTAGTTCTTCAAAGTACTCCTTCCATCTACTCAACACTCTCTGTTCACTCACTAGTACATTTCCCTCTCTATCCTTTATCAGCCTAACCTGCTGTACATCTTTTCCAGCTCTATCTCTCTGTTTAGCCAAACGATACAAGTCTTTTACTCCTTCTTTACTGTCCAGCCTCTCATACAGCTCATCATAGGCCTGAGCCTTTGCCTTTGCCACCATTCTTTTCACTATGCAACTAGCCTCACAGTACTCCTGCCTACTTCCTTCATCTCTCTGGTTATCCCACTTTTTCTTAGCTGCCTTCTTCTGAATACTCTCCTGGACTTCCTCATTCCACCACCAACTTTCCTTGTCTTCTTTCCTCTGACCAGACGAAACACCCAACACATTCTTGCCAGTTTCTCTCACCACCTTAGCTGTAGTTTCCCAGTCCTCAGGTAGCTCCTCACTGCCCCCAAGGGCCTGTTGCAATTTTTCCCTGAACTGCCTGCAACCTTCCTCCTCCTTCAGCTTCCACCATCTAATCTTTGGCTCTGTCTTCACTCTCTTCCTCTTCTTTGTTTCTAATCTCATTCTACAGACAACCACCCTATGCTGCCTTGCTACACTTTCCCCTGGCACCAATTTACAATCTCCAATCACCTTTAGGTGGCATCTCCTGCTAAGGATATAATCCACCTGTGTGCACCTCCCTCCACTCTTGTATGTCACCCTGTGTTCTTCCCTCTTCTGAAAATATGTGTTCACCACAGCCATTTCCATTCTCTTTGCAAAATCTACAACCATCTGACCTTCCGCATTTCTGTCTTTCACACCATACATACCCAGCACCTCTTCATCCCCTCTGTTCCCTTCACCAACATGTCCATTGAAGTCTGCACCAATCACTAATCTCTCCTCTCTAGGGACACCATCTACCACTTCATCCATCTTACTCCAAAATTCCTCTTTCTCCTCTAACTGACAACCAACCTGTGGTGCATATGAACTGACCACATTCAAAATTACACCATCAACCTCCAACTTCAGGCTCATGATCCTTTCTGACACTCTCTTTACATTCAGAACACTTTTCTGTTCCTTTAGGATTATCCCTACTCCATTTCTCTTCCTTTCTTCACCATGATAGAACAGTTTGAATCCACCTCCAATGTTCCTGGCCTTGCTTCCGTTCCATCTGGTCTCCTGGACACACAGAATATCTACCTTCCATCTCTCCATCATGTCTGCAAGCTCTCTGCCTTTACCAGTCATTGTCCCTATGTTCAAAGTCCCTACTCTAACCTCCACACTCCTGCCTTTCCTTCTCTCTCGTTGCCTTCTAACCTGCCTTCCTCCTCTCCTCTTTGATGGTCTTCGACCTACAGTAGTCCAATTTCCACCGGCACCCTGCTGGTCAACAGCACCAGAGGCGGTCGTTGTTAACCCGGGCCTCGACCGATCCGGTATGGCAATCATATTTGTGATCCGCATGATAGTTTTGGAACAAGTTTTATGCTGGATGCGCTTCCTGACGCAACCCTCACCAATTATCTGGGCTTGGGACCAGCACCAGAAGTACACAAAGTACACCCCTAATGGAAAGAACACTGGACCTGCTGTATGCTAATGTTAAGGATGCATACAGCTGCTCCCCCCTCCCCCCTCTGGGTAGGTCAGACCGCAACTTGGTACACCTCAGCTCCTGTTATGTGCCGCTGGTGAAGAGTCAGCCTGTGACCAAGCGGATAGTGAGGAGATGGTCTGGGGAGACTTACGAGGCACTGCAGGATTGCTTTGAGGCTAGTGATTGGTCTGCACTCTGTGAGCCACACGGAGAGGACACCGAGAGGGCCTTCAGAACTGGAGACAGGGTGGCGGTGAGAACGATCCAGAGGGAACTGAGGACAGCTATCAAGGAGGCGAAACACAAATATAGCAGGAAGAAAAACATGAGGGTGGTCTGGAATGGAATGAGGACCATCACCAGCTTCAGGTCCAGCAACAACAGAGGAGCAGAGGTCAGTGTGGACAGGGCCAACAAGCTAAATCTGTTCTTTAACAGATTTGACACTGCAGACTCTGTCCCCCCCAGCCTGACTCCTCTGCTGCCAGTCCTCAGCAGACCATCCCACTCATCCCCCCTCCCCCTCCTGATAGCCTGCTCCCCTCCTCTGACAGCCCATCTCACACCTCCAAAACTGTTCATATGTGCAATAATAACAATTGTGTGTGCAATAACTCAGAGGGACACTAACTTCCATCCATCCATCCATCCATCTATCCATCCATTTTCCAAGCCGCTTCTCCGTCAGGGTTACGCGGGGATGCTGGAGCCTATCCCAGCAGTCTTCAGGCGGAAGGCAGGATACACCCTGGACAGGTCGCCGGACACTAACTTAATTTAAATAATTTAAATAATTGTAACTGCTTTATACCTGATGTTTCATATTACTATCACAATCACCGCCACCTTACTATATTCATAAGCACTTAAATCTTGTGTACATACTGTAAATTTCTCTATATTGTCTTAAATTATTAGTAAAGTGTTTATTTTTACATAAATGGCTGCAACTGTAACAACTGCAATTTCCCCCTGTGATCAATAAAGGAATCTGAATCTGAATCTTGAGCGAAGTTTAGGGCGTTTCTACCCCTTTGACGCGACCTGGAAGAACACCTGTCCGGACCAGCCCAGCACTCTTCACTTCTGCTTCACTTTCCTGCTATCGTTAAAACTGTGACTATGTGACTACAATTTGGAAGCTGGGTGAAAGTAGGGGACAGGTGCAGATTGCACAGCATTGTACAGCAAGAAGCTCAATGGTGGTCAAGCTGTTCCAGAAGGCTGACGCACAGTGGCACCCGATCAAGGCAACAGCATCAGCACAGGATGGGCAGCTATTCAACTCGGCAAAGGGAAAAAAAAAAAAAAACACGACACACATACACACACACACACAGTCAGTCAGTCCTGTAACGAGTGACTGATCACAGATTACAGTGTTGACAGAGCAGCAGAGACTCTGGCAGGCCTAGCTCTGAAAGAGAAAATTGATTAACAAATGCTTGACTATACGTTTTTAGCCTAGACTTAAAAACGGAGGCTGTGTCTGAGTCCTGAACATTAACAGGAAGATTATTCCAAAGCTGGGGGGCTTTGTATGAGAAGGCTCTCTCCCCTGATGTTACTTTATTAATTCTAGGTACCAGTAGTCAGCCAGCACCTTATGATCTAAGTAGGCATGATGGCTCATAGTAGGAGAGAAGTTCACTCAGGTACAGAGGGGTGAGCCCGTTTAGCGCTTTATAAGTCAATAATAGAATTTTATAACCAATGCGAAATTTAACTAGTAATTAGTGTAGGTTTGTTTGAGATGTTTTTGTTTGAGAGGGGGAATGAAAGAGAATATTAGTTTCAGAGCAAACACAAGACTTCATTTTAAGACGTGCATTCTCTAGGTTCCCGCGCAATTGCACATCGATCACAGGCTGGACCAATCGATTACACAGTAATTGCTCACATAGTGCGGTACATAAAAACGCTCTAACTGAAATAAAGCCAAATTAAAGATAAATAAGGAGATAAAAATCTACCTGGGGCAACCCACCACATGTAAGCGCCTACACAGTTTGTTACAGTTTGTACAGTACAGTTTGTTTGTACACCTTTCTATATTGCTTTGGCAAAATATAGTGACAATATAACCTGAGATTGTTTCTATGACACACCTGTAGTAGGTTAAAAGCAATGAAATCTTTGCTGACATGATATTGCACAATCCATAAAAAAATGAGACATGGCAGGTTCAGACATGAAAAAAAAAAAAACACTGAGAAATGATCAAAACCATATTACCTAAACTTCTCATGTAAAATGTAATCCAATTACAGCACTTTGTAAAAGTTATATGTGATGTGTCATGGGTTGGCAATTCTTAACACTGGGAGGTAGAACAGATGTTAAAATGTCCATATGCAATATTTTTCTGTATTTGTTTATTTTCCGTTGATGTCAACTGTGTTAACGTTTGTTAACACAATGTTAATGTGGGGCTTAATGTGGCTGAATAGGTGGATTCAAGTAAATGTGTTTGCTTTTGTGACTTCAGAGAAACAACATATTCAAAATGAGCTGTTCTGCAGCTTAGTTTCCATATATGTACTGTATATATTTTGAAGCTTTTATAATGTTTGTATCATACATCAAATTCTTTTATTTCTGGTGAGGAAAATTAGGTTTTCCAAGATATAGGCCCTTTAAAGTAGTCCATCCATTTAGGCAGGCTCCTGGTCAGTGCAGCATGACCAGGAGTGAATGACATTATAGGACTATAGCAATATCCCAGACTGGCATCATTTTAAGCAAAAATACACATACTGTAATACTGTATATTAGTACAATATTCCATAGTAGGTCTGCCTTTAGTTCCATCACTGCAGAATTATTTTCAGAACTGATTAAGGTGTTCTGGTAAAAGAATCCAGTGGAGTGTGGTATCAGCCACCTGTAAAAGGTCAGAAAAATGAAGATGCATCAGGAGAAACACCAAGAAGCAAGGAATATTTATTAGTTAATTCCAGAAACCCAAAAAGTGATGAACATGTGAATGAAATAACAACTGAGTTTCAGCCCAGCCAGAAGGTATTGCTGCTGCTCCTGTCCTCAAACAGCAGGCTCCTTGCCAAGTGGCAGGCAACATATGTAAGGTATCACATCTGGACAAGAGAAGATAAGAAGAAAAAAAGATATACCGTATGAGACTTCTCAATGCCTGGGGACACCTGTAATATGTTCCAACGCTGCATCAACATCCTTTGTTTCCTGGGTGTTATCATGCAATCCAGTTGAAGTTAGTGTTATTTGGGCAGCTCTATTTGATCCTGGAAATAATATCTGATATTGTCAAGGAAGCATTTTTGTTTTGCTTGGATGTTTGCACCTTTTCAACTTTTCTAGAGCCTATGCGGGCTTGCCTATACCTCAAAGCTTTTCAACCATTTATTTTGAAACTAAGCTATGGATACAGTGAAAAGATGTTCATAATGTGGTACTAAGCAGAAAGTCTAAGACAGTTAATAGGAAATCTGCATATAACTGATCATACATGTGCATTGAATTACTTTAGAAAAACTGTATAGGTCTCCAGTATCATCCAGTGTATCCAGACCAATAAGACCCTTGGTCTGATCTTATGTCAGAAACTCACCAATATGATAAGTTGCCACAATAAAAATAAAAATTACCTTGATTCAAAATCAAATACCACTGTCTCCATGGACATCAGTGTTGTCTGTACATGCAGTAGAAGGTCTCATTTGTTGTTTGCTGTCTTAGAGCCTCACCTACTGACCACTACGGGTTATTCACTTCAGAATATGTGGATCCACATTTTCTTCCGCTTTTCTTAGTGGATAAGAGACTCGTAGTTTTCCCGTTCCCACCTCACGCTCAAGTCACAGTTAGAATTGTTTTGCTTTTAAATGCATTCTTTTTGCCAGGTGGCCAATGCCCATGAGTATAACTTGTTTTCTTTTTTTACTTCATATCATTTGTATACCTATGAGAATAAGCAACATGCTTTGCAGCTTTCTGTTAACCACGGCTTTGCTTTGCTTCCGTAATGGTGGCTAAACTTAATGTGGTTGCCCTACTGTTGAGCATGTCAGTGGGATTCATGTTCTGTAAGAATGTGCGTTTCCTCGAGACATTTATGAGCTAAAAGCATTTATTTGTATGTTTGCACTAGGAGAATAGGAGAAAAGGAACTGAACATCAAGCTCTGCATCACTGTTCTTTGTCCATCTTACATGGCTGTGTTGAGCTTGCTGGATAACTAAGTATCAGAAACATTTAGAACATTAAAAAAAACATCATCCTCTATTGAGTCATAACAGTGTGGCAGAATACTTTATATCGGATGAATGGTCTCAACCTCAAGGGAGGGGTAGCAGCGTACGCGGCCACCCATGCAAATCAGCTGCTCTGTGCTGTTTAGAACTGGAGACAAGGTAAGAAGACGACTGCTGCTTGGCAGTGGCTTACCCTCCCCAAGATTTTGGAGCTCTGCTGGAAACCTGTCCTGCTGCACCCGCAGTAGGAGGACTTTCTTGGTGGAGTCTGTCCAGAAGGCCAAGTTGTGAATGGGCAAAGTTAACTCCTCCCTCAGCACTCTGGCCAGCTGCGCTCCTGTCAGAGCCTCACATAGCTCCAAGTGAGGGATAGACTCCTGTTTCTTTGGGGCTACATGAGAGCAGGCAGTTAGAAATGAAACCTCTACTTTGCCACTGGGGCTTTCCGACCGGAGATAAGCCACAGAACTATAGGCATGCTCTGAGGCATCACAGAATACATAGACCCCCTTACTGTTTGGGGAATCCATTTCAGAGCTGGTGTAACACCTGGGTAGAGTGATGTTCTTTGAGGCAGAGAGCTCACTCTTCCACTCCTACCATAAGAGGAACAGGTCTCCTGGCAGGAATGGGTCATCCCAGTCTCTCTTCTCATCCCACAGCATTTGGACAACTACCTTGGCTCTGGTTGTGGAGGGCACCAGAAACCCGAGAGGGTCGTACTGACTGGCAAGGCCTCAATATATCATATGCATGGTCTCTCAGGAGTCAAGGGGACGATGCTTGTAGGACAGCATGTCTGACCGGCAATGCCAATGCAGTTTGAGGGCAGATTCTTGGGTATTGGGCTGGCCCTGTAAGATCCACAGTTCTGCGCTGCCTGACCGAGCCTCGGATGGTAAATGACTATGGGTCGGTTACTCGCCCACTGCCGCAGTTTAAAGGCTCCTTGTGCCAAGACATGCTGCAGCTGGTCGAGAAGGTCCTTTCCAGCCTCCTCTGACATCAGGCTAAGTAGACAATTATCAACATGGAAGCCTTTCAATACTGCCTCTCTGATGACATTGCCCTGCTGACTGTGATCCAGGATGTGCTTCTGGAGAGCATAAGTAGCACAGCAGGGGCTACTGGTGGTTCCAAAAAAAAAGTTCCTTTGAACTGGAAGGAACAGTTGAAGACCACATGATGTTTACCATTATTCTGAACCATGTGGTGGGGAATGTACCAGCTGATAGGTGTGTCTTCAGTGCCAGGCTCCAGTTTAACTATGTAGCCTGCTCTCTCCAATCTTTGAATTTCAGCTATGTTGACTATGCTGCCTGCTCAGAGTTCTTGGCTAGCCTTTTCTCCATACTTTGCAACTGAGGGAGCACAGCCTCCTTTGGGGCTTGTAACTGTGATATTCTGTGCCCACAGGACGAATGTGGCATAGCGATGGACTCCACTTCTAGATAAATGGCCTCATTATCCTGTCGAGAACAGTTGCTGGCCTTCTCACTGTGCCAGGGCAGCATATCTACCTGCCACAGGCTCTCTCTGACTGTAGAGGTCTGCTGGTGAGGATGAAGTTGCTATAAAATAGCACTGCTGATCACAGAGGTACTGGCTTAGCCAATGTGCTGGGCCATGCAGTGTCCAGCTGAGGCTAGGCCTAATGGCAGCTGGGCACCCTGGTGCCGTAGTTGCACTGGCTCCACTGGTGTGACTAGGTAGGGATGATGGGATCCAATAAGTAGGACAGGGTGGGCTTCCTTAAAGGCCAACAGGGGCAGGTCTCACAACTGGCCGTATATCCACTGAAGGACATCCAATGGGTGTGTATGTTCAGCCAGGCCCAGCTGTTTGGCTGTGAAAGCTCTCTTAATGCAAAACACTCTGTGCTGCTGTGAAGGAGACTACAGCCCCATGTAGAACTTGAGACTCTTGTATAACTGTTCTTATTGGGAGATATTCAGGCTCACCTTGTCAGCCCAGTTGCTGTGTTGCAGGATGGAGGAGGACAATACATCCAGAGCCGTTGTCTAAGATAGCGAATTTATCCATGGTTCTGTCTCCATTCCTCAGTATCACCTTGCACACTTTCAGCAACACTTGACAGCCCTTTGGTGGTCTGTCAATGTATAGGACTTCCTCTGTGGCATTGAGGGTTCTGTCTTTGGTGTCTGCGGTTTCACCTCTTCGGTCTTCTCTTGAGCTCTCTCATTTAGGTCATGTAGAGCAAGCAGGTGTTTACTGATGCATGTTTTGCAGCCCATTTTCAAGTTACATTCGTCAGCTCTGTGACCTCTCCCACAGTGCCAAAACCTGTTCGTCTTGATTCAGGTCCGTTTCTGTGTGGGACTTAAGAGTTTGAAGTTAGAGCAGTTATTCAGTGAATGTTATTGTCACAGTAGGCACAATATTTATTTGCTGTCTGTGTGGAGCTCGGAACAGCGAACGTGACAGCGAACGTGGTACAACAGAACAGTAGACAGCAAACATGGTGCAGAAGAACAGCAGACCACGAACGTGTGGCAACAGAACAGTACACAATCAACAGTACACAGTGAACGTGCTGCAACACACAACAGTGCTCAGCGAATATGGTGTAAAAGAACAGTGGACAGAACGTGGTGCAACAGAACAGTACATAGCAAACATGGTGCAACAGATCAGTATACAGTGAACATGGTGCAACAGATCAGTATACAGTGAACATGGTGCAACAGATCAGTATACAGTGAACATGGTGCAACAGATCAGTATACAGTGAACATGGTGCAACAGAACAGTAGACAGCGAACGTGCTGCAACACACAACAGTAGACAGGGAACGTGGTTCAACAGGACAGTACACAACAAACATGATGCAACAGTAGACAACAAGTGTTGGAACAGAACAGTAGACAGCGAACAGTGAAACAATGGTAGACAGTGAACATGCTGCAACACATTAGAAGACAGCGAACATGGTGAAAGAACAGCAGAAAGCGAATGTGGTGCAACACACAACAGTACACAGCAAACGTGCTGCAACACACCGAATATGGTGAGAAAAAAAAAAAAAAAAACAGTACACAGCTAACGTGGTTAAACAGAACAGTTGACAGTGAACATAGTGGAACAGAATTGTAGACAGTGAAGGTGGTGGATCAAAACAGTAGACAACGAACATGGTGAAATATCAGTAGACAGCGAACGTGGGGCAACAACAGTAGAAAACAAACATGGTGCAACAACAGTAGATAAGTGTTGGAACAGAACAGTACACAGGGAACAGGGTGAAGCAGAACAATGGACAGCGAACATGCTGCAACACATCAGAACACAGCAAAAGAACACAATTGTAGACAGCAAACGTGGGGCAACAGAACAGTAGACAGCAAACGTGGGGCAACAGAACAGTAGACAGCAAACGTGGGGCAAAAGAACAGTAGACAGCAAACGTGGGGCAACAGAACAGCAGACAGCAAACGTGGGGCAACAGAACAGCAGACAGCGAGCGTGGTGCAACAGAACAGTAGACAGCGAACATGGTGCTACAATAGTAGAAAACGTATGTGGTGCAACAACAGTAAACAAGTGTTGGGACAGAACAGTAGACAGCGAACATTCTGCAACACATTAGAAGACAGTGAATATGGTGAAAGAACAGCAGAAAGCGAACGTGCTGCTACACACAACAGTAGACAGCGAATGTGGTGAAAAAAAAAAAACATACAAACGTACATAGCAAACGTGGTGCAAAAGAACAGTAGACACAGAACAGTACACAACAAATGTGGTCCAACACAACAGTAGACAGCGAATGTGGTGAAAGAACAGTACACAGAGAATGTGGTGCAACAACAGTAGACAAGACTTACAACAGAACAGTAGACAGCAAATGTGGTGGAAAAGAACAGTCAGCGAACATGGTCCGACAACAGTAAACAGCGAACGTGGTACAACAGAACAGGAGACAGCGAACGTGGTGCAACCCAAGAGTAGACAGGGAACATGGTGCAACACAACAGCGCACAATGAACGTGGTGCTACAACAGTAGAAAACAAGTGTTGGAACAGAACAGTAGAGAGCGAACATTCTGCAACACATTAGAAGAGAGCAAGCAGTGTGAAAGAAGAAAGAAGTGAACTTGGTGCAACACAGTACACAAACAAACAGCAAACGTGGTGAAAAAAACAGTACATAGCAAACATGGGGCAAAAGAACTGTAGACAGCAAACATGGTGCAACAGACAATAGTAGACAGCGAACACAATTGTAGACAGTGAAGGTGGTGGATCAGTAGACAACGAACGTGATGAAATATCAGTAGATAGCGAACGTGGTGCAACAGAACAGCAGACAGCAAACATGGTGCAACAGAACAGCAGACAGCAAACGTGGTGCAACTACAGTAGACAACAAGTGTTGGAACAGAACAGTAAACAGGGAACAGGGTGAAGCAGAACAGTGGACAGCGAACATGCTGCAACACACATTAGAAGACAGCAAACATGGTGAAAGAACTCCGCGAACGTGGTGGAACGCACAATATTAGACAGCAAAGGTGGTGCAACAGAATAGTAGACAACGAACATGATGCAACAGAACAGCACACAAGGAACGTGGTGCAACAATAGTTGAAAACAAACATGGTGCAACAACACTAGACAACAAGTATTAGAACTGAACAGTAGACGGTGAACAGGGTGAGTGAGTTGTGGAAGAGTACACAACACAAACGTGGAACACAACACAGCAAACATGGTGGAATAGTCCACAACACAGCAAACATGGTGGAAGAGTACACGGCAAACATGGTGGAAGAGTACACAACACAAACATGGTGGAACACACAACACAGCAAACGTGGTGGAAGAGTCCACAACACAGCAACCGGGGGGGGGGGAAAGAGTCCACAGCAAACGTGGTGGAACACACAACACAACTGTCATGGAAGAGCACACAGCAAACGGGGTGGAAGAGTACACAACACAGCAAACGGGGGGGAAGAGTCCACAGCAAACACGGTGGAACAGTACACAGCAAACGGGTTGGAAGAGTACACAGCAAATGTGGTGGAACACACACCACAACAGCAAACGTGGTGGAAAAGTCCACAACACAGCAAACGGGGTGGAACACAACTGTGGTGGAAGACTCCACAACACAGCAAACGGGGTGGAAGAGTCCACAGCAAACGTGGTGGAAGAGTACACTACATAGCAAACATGGTGGGAGAGTACACAGCAAACGTGGTGGAAGAGTACACTACACAGCAAACGTGGTGGGAGAGTACACAGCAAACGTGGTGGAAGAGTACACTACACAGCAAACGTGGTGGGAGAGTACACAGCAAACGTGGTGGAAGAGTACACTACACAGCAAACGTGGTGGGAGAGTACACAGCAAACGTGGTGGAAGAGTACACAGCAAATGCTGTGGAACACAACATAACTCTGGTGGAACAGTACAAAGCAAGCGTGGTGGAACAGCACAACACAGCAAACGTGGTGGAAGAGTCCACAACACAGCAACCGGGGGGGGGAAAGAGTCCACAGCAAACGTGGTGGAACACACAACACAACTGTCATGGAAGAGCACACAGCAAACGGGGTGGAAGAGTACACAACACAGCAAACGGGGGGGAAAGAGTCCACAACACAACTGTCATGGAAGAGCACACAACACAACAAACGGGTTGGAAGAGTACACAGCAAACACGGTGGAACAGTACACAGCAAACGGGTTGGAAGAGTACACAGCAAATGTGGTGGAACACACACCACAACAGCAAACGTGGTGGAAAAGTCCACAACACAGCAAACGGGGTGGAACACAACTGTGGTGGAAGACTCCACAACACAGCAAATGGGGTGGAAGAGTCCACAGCAAACGTGGTGGAAGAGTACACTACATAGCAAACATGGTGGGAGAGTACACAGCAAACGTGGTGGAAGAGTACACTACACAGCAAACGTGGTGGGAGAGTACACAGCAAACGTGGTGGAAGAGTACACAGCAAACGTGGTGGAAGAGTACACAGCAAATGCTGTGGAACACAACATAACTCTGGTGGAACAGTACAAAGCAAGCGTGGTGGAACAGCACAACACAGCAAACGTGGTGGAAGAGTCCACAACACAGCAACAGGGGTGGAAGAGTCCACAACACAGCAAACGGGGTGGAACACACAACACAACAGCAAACGTGGTGGAACACTACACAACTGTCGTGGAAGAACACACAACACAGCAAACATGGCAGAAGAGTCCGCAACACAGCACACGTGCGGAAGAGTCCGCAACACAAACGTGGCGGTGGAGTCCATAACAGCACTCCGCAAAGGGGGTGGAAGAGTACACATTAAACATGGTACAACACAGCAAATGTGATGGAAGAGTACACAACAACATAGCAAACGTGGTGGAAGAGTACACAGTACACAGCATAGGTGGTGGAACACAATAGCACACAGCAAACGTGGAACACCACAACACAGCAAACATGGTGGAACACACCAGCACACCGCACAGGTGGTGGAACAGAACAGCACACAACAAACATGGCGGTACACAACAGTAGACAGTGACCAGGGTGGAACACACAGAACAGAAGACAGTGAATGTGGTGAAACAATAGCAGACAGCGAACGTGGTGGAACAGCACTATAGATCTAGAGCAGGGTGAAACATGCAGCATTGTACATCTAGAACATGGTGAAACAAGATGGTAGACACTGAACATGGAACACATACAGCACTATAGATCTGGAGCATGGTGAAACATACAAAATAGTCGACATTGAACATGGTGAAACAGGACAGCAGACATTGAACACTGTGCAACACATACAAGATGATACATACATGTACTGATATATTGACTTTTTCACAGCTTTGCAGTTACTTTACAGATTAAAAAAATCACATGACATTGAAATATAAAGTTAAGTGCTTTACATCTTAGATGAAAACATCTTTTCTACTACACCCTTGTCATGTTGCCATCTACATGCTCTGTACCTCATTGTTATTTGTTCCATTTGTATTGTCTTCATTCTCTCTACCAGGCTCTGGACCAGTACCTCCTTCACTAACAGTGAACCGCCATGGCTCTGCTACTCTGCCCTGCTCTGAGAGATGTTCTGGTGAAAGAGGGATCAGACAACGTGCACCTGCAATAACAAGGACATTTCTGATGTGGCTCTTCAACTGGAGCATGAGTCCTGACTGATTTCACCATTCATTCCTGACAGAAGCCAGTGATCTAAATGCTTTTTTTTCTCCTCAGCTTTGAGGTCGTCAGTTCAGATAAAGCCAGGTGAAACTCTGGTCCTGGATTTGAACATGGTGATTTATAACAGCACAGGTGGAGTGAATGGATCCAGTGGCCAGATCTGTACAGCTGATAGAACGCTCACTGGAGTGCTTGCCAGAATACGCACAGAGCATCTCTAACATCTGCTCTTGAGCTGAAATGAGTGACTCCCTCTGAAAGTGGAGTTTACACCATACAGGCCATGTCCACACAGTGACCATCCAAGGTATGGATTCAGTGTGTTTTTCCTTAAAAGATTTCACCATGCTTATCAATTACACATTTATATAAAAAAGTCAGTCAGAAATCATTGTTCAAGCAACTGCTGAATCAAGTAATCCATTAAGACTCATTTGTGTGTGGTTTTGTTTTGTAGATCTGCCACAGACAAATCAGGTGCCAGTAGCGCGAGTGTGGTTGATCATATTGCTTACATTGCTATTGGCACTGAAAGGGGTGCTGTTTCTGTAATGTGATGAAGGAGTAATATTATGCAGCGCTTGACCAAAATGGCTGGATGGTATACAAAGAAAGAGGGGAAAAGTCTGTCCCTTCCCCAGTAATAACCTCAAATCCTAAAACCTTGGGTACTCTGCACATCCTTTAAAGTCCTATCAGATTATAAAAAGACTGGCTTGTTCCTGCATTCTCAGAAATAAAGGTACTAAACTGTCACTGTGCCACTACCCCTCTTGTCACTGTGGTGGAACCAGTCCCTTTAGTCAGGGAACATAACCATAACCCACTGAAATGATATTTAAGCTGTACTGTTCTAAAATATTTGGTTATGAAAATAAGTTAAGAGACAGTTTAATCCCACGAACAGGGAAATTTCACCTCCGCATTTAACCCATCTGTGAAGTGAAACACCACATACACATTAGTGAGCACACACACTAGGGGGCAGTGAGCACTGGTGATCCACTGTGCCCGGAGAGCAGTTGGGGTTGCGTGTCTTGCTCAAAGACACCTCAGTCACGGACAGTCAGGGCTGGAGATCGAACCTGCAACATCACAGGGCCAGTTCCCCAACATCCAGCCCACGACTGCCCTTGAAAAGGTACAAATCCAAACTTTTCACCTGGGAAAAACTTAAGGTTCACATTTAAGGATCCTTAAAACCACTCTAGTACCTTGGAGGAAACATTTACACTCAGCATCTTCTTGAACAAAATGCACCTGCATAGAACCTTTATTTACCATGGTGTGGTGACTTTAGGTGACAAATATTGGGATCATACTGTGAGTTGATATCACACTTACTTAACCTTTAAGCTGTATTTTTCTGTTGCTCATGCTGACATTGCAAAGAAGCAGCTAAACATGTTCAAGTGAGAGGCATGGATGTAAAGATAGGATGGCGATTTTATTTTGTTTTAAAACTTGATTACGCCTTAACTTCGGCTCATTAATATTTCGCTCCACACGAGTGACTCCCCATTTTTTTGTTCTTTTGCACTGTTTTCATTGGCTGTTTCGGAAGTCACGTAAGATCGTTGACTTGTTTACACAACAATTACGCTCAAGTGTCAAAAAATATATCATGCTTGATAAACTCAGACTGGTCTGAAACTCATCCAAGTCTGCAGCTCGCACACAAATCTATTCTCCCTCCATCTGACCCAAAAACCTACAGACCAGAACTGACCAGCTCAGACTCAACCCAGAATGAGAATCACAGCAAAAATTGTGGTAAAATTTGTGTGGTGCAAACTTGACTTAAGATCTCTCCAGCTTTCAAGTTTTAGTAGTAAGGGAATTTGAAACTCCAGATGTCAAAGATGTGCCTGGTGGACCTATGAAAGCAAGACCTGATTGACAGAGAATGCCAATTTTTAAAACAAATATAAAATGTAAAAAGTTTAAAAAAAGTGCCATCATTCATGTCAGTAATGATGTGTCTGCTCCCACACATCAAATCAGACATGAAATAAACTAGAAAGGGAAAGTTTGTGAACAAACTAAGCTGATAATCTGAGCTAAAAGTTAAAATGGCAGAAGACTGTTGATGGATATTAAAATGTTGCCAAGTGGATGCTGCAGTATCCAAGATAACACATTGCCAGGTGCTACCGTAAATAGTTCCCCCTTAAATTCTGTGCCACCTTGCTTTTAATGCTACCTTAAATGGAATTCCACCTTAAATTTTGTGGCATCTTAAATTCAGCACTACCCAACATGTAGTCCTATCTTAAATTCTGTGCCACTTTAATTGAAGTTGCACCTTAAATTTAATTAATTGTAGTCCCACCTTGATTTTAGCTTGACCTTAAATTTAATGCTATGTTAACTACTTTTTCTACCTTAAATTCTGCGCCACCTTCAATGAGGTTCCACCTTAATTTAAGAGCTACCTTAGACTTCCACCTCAAGTTCTGTGTCACCTTTAGTGCTTCCTTAAAAGCAGTTCAACCTTAAATTTAGCATTAAATTCACTGCTACCTTAAATTCAGTTATAACTTTAATGCAGTTCCACCTTAATTTCAGTGCTAGCGTAAACTCAGTACTACCTTAAAAGTCCCACTTTAAATTTAGTGCTTCCTAAGCGCAATTCCACCTTAGTTTTAGTTGCTTTCACAAAAATCACAGCTGAAGATTCCTTAATTTATGCAGCATTATCTTCTAACTCTAAGGCCATGTTTGGGACACTGAATTTAGCATGTTACAGCAGTTTTCTTTACTGTGTACTTGCTGAACTCTTGTAGCATCTAACCTGCACATTTACATATAGCTGAATTTAAAAGTAGCATTGTGGGAGAATGCTAGTCATCATCAATACAGAAATAAGTACACAATGAGTATTCAAACCACGAAAGTTTAAAGCACTTCACAGAAATATTAAAATTTAATGTTTCTAGAATGAGAGTTCCCAGAATATCCTTCCTAAATGAGATGATTCTTCATATACAGGTACTGGCAGCCAGACCCCTTTTACTACTTTATTACAGGATATTTTTTAAACCTAGTGCTACAGGATTGCTGGGAGCAGTCTGACAGTACAGTATTGTTTATAATCTAGAGCAGACAGTATGTCACAACATCTACAAATGTTTCATGTCACTGTCAGAACAAAAATTGGTATCTCCAAAAAGATACAGTTGGAGGGTTTCTTTACTTTAAATGCAAGTTGTAACTCTGCTGGCCAAAAAACAAAACTTATTTCTGTATTTTTTTTGTCATTTGAACACGACAGCTGTCCTTTACACTAAAAACTTCATGAAAGGACAGAAATGCTCCAGAATACTTAGTTTATTTCATTTTAAATGCCCCAATACTTTTATTAAATTTGCAGATGACACCACAATCATAGGCAATATCACCTTACACTGATGGACCATACAGAAAGGAAGTCAAGCTCCTCAGAGTGGTGTGCTGACAACCTCTCCCTCAATATCAGCAAAACTAAAGAACTGTTGACTTCAGGAGGGGAAGTCCACCACCTCCTCCAGCTCTTCCGGAGGGATAGAGGCGTTCAAGACAGTCGAGAGATATAATCCCTCCAACGTGTCCTGGGTCTTCCCTGGGGTCTCCTCCCCACTGACTAAATGATTAAGTATAACATGTTTCCAAACAGAACATTGAAAGGAGGTCTGCGAAATCAGCACACAAGATTTTTTGCCTCTCAACTTGAAACCAGATATTCTTTTCCTGCTGTTTCAGCAGCCCACCTCCAACATTATGAACAAACTTTTAGGAACATCCCATGTAATTTGGTACCGTTCCATTGATATTTTAATGTCCACTGATGCATGTTACGTCTTGCAGGAGTGGACACTGCAAAAAAATTCATAAAAAAGAAAAAAGGTGAGTTTGTTTTCTTGTGGGCCTTCATGCTTACTAGAGACAAACAAGTGGGCCTGGAGGTGGAAAAGGTTGAGACCGCGTGATCTGGAGTTTACCTGCTATAAGAACTCATGTTGACGTTCTGATGGAATTAAAGTATTAAGATGTTTGTCTTTATAGCTGTAGAGCATTGTGGGTATAAAATGAACTGTGCTGAGTTGAATGCGTCTGTTAAGGTGTAAAGAGTTTTGAAAGAGTGAAATTAAAGGTTTCAATGACAAAACTAATTGTGTTTCAGTCCACCAGGTGGTGCTGTTTAATAAGGCATTATTTTATCATCATCATCATCAGTGGAGGCTGGATGAAGAGAAAGGAGCTTCATACCTGTATGTGACTTGCAAACTAGTTATTTAACTCCACTCCTTCACTTTCTACTCACTCAGTCCCACCTTCAGCTCCATTAAACTCACTAGTCACTATTAGTTCACAATTATTAGTGTTAACAGTCAATTCTGCAGAAGATCTTAGTCTTCATCTTCACTCTCCAAAACATTAACATAAGAAAATGGTCCATCTGTTCTAGACAGAAGAAAATCCAGAATCTCAACTTTGAAGGTAGGTTTACTATAAATGGTGTATCTGGACATCATTAAGACCCTCAGAATTGATCTTAAAGCTGGAAAACTCATTATTGGTTATAAACGGCTGTTGTACTGTTCTATCAGTCTGGTTCTGAGGTGATGTTAAATGGCAGACCACTGAAACAACCACAGAAGAAATGCATTTCATTTAAAAGTGTAAAAATGCTCTAATACTGCTTTATTTTATATAGTTAACTGTTTCTTACTGTTTTTACACAAATGAATTAATCAGTACACAGTAAACCAGACAAATAGGAGATTTTTTACCTCAGGAGAGTCTCGCATCTGGTAAACTGAAGTTGCGACCACCACCACTGTTCCTCCATTTTATCAGCTTTAATATGCTTTTAGGGGAAGAAAAAGATTAGACGGGTTAAACCACCTCTCAGGCATCTAAATAGATCTAGTTACATTTAACTGTTGTCCTGGAGTTTCCACTAGGAGTGTAACAGTTTTCTTTCACAGAAGCATGCTCGCTGCCACCACCTTTGCCAGACCGTACTGTCTCAATCACAAGGCTAAATTACTAGACACCCAACTCAAGAGGCTTTTGTCATTCCATCTATGTATAAATACACAGTGGAGTGAAATTACATTCCTCCAGGAACACGGTGCAACAAGGAACAAAGTGCATAGTGTGAACGTGCAGACATTGTGCGCAAACCAGAAATTAAACTAGAAACAATACAATAAATTAGACAGAGAGTAAAGACAGGACAGTGCAGCACTGACAGCACTCATTCTGGACATGAGGTAGTGGAATAAGGTGCAGCTATGATCTGTGAGTCATGCAGTCAGATGACAGACAAACAGCAGTTACTGAACACCCACAAAAATAAAACCAATCCCAGATAGATTCTATTACACATTTCAGTTCAGCTCAGAATTACACAAGTAGGGCAAAAAGGCCAGGGACAAAATCTAGAATTAAAAGAACACAAAAGCAGTAATAACGTGCACTTCTAGAAAACCGACCACAGCACAGTTCAATACAACAAAAGCAAACAATTGCACAAACATGAAATACTCATTACACTGCACCTTCCCAGCATTGATGCCCTACCAAACTCAATCTTGACAGGGAACTCGAACAAACCAGGGTACAGAATGACAAAAAAAAGATTATATTTCATTAGCATACAACTCTAACAAGGCTGTCGAGTTTAATTTATAACATTTCCCCATTTAAAACGTTCGCCTATTTTATTAAATTTAAATAAACATCCACAAAAGAGGCCAAACTCACACTGCTCAAAACCCTAAAAGAACAAACTGACCTGGCATTAGTGGTCCAGTGGTTTTATACGAGGTGTCTTCACAACTAGTCAGCGCCATGCTGCCATGCCCATATAAGGAATTCCAGGTCTGAGCCCCATTTCTCTATGGCCAGAATGAAGAGGATTTTAGAAAAATCACCTCTACCGTTCCCTGTGTTAAATATGAATGTTCAGAACCCGATATGTTTAGTCCTGGGAACACTCCTCTAACACCACTGGATCCACTGAATTACGAGGTGGTTAAAGAGCTGAAATATGAATATCGCTAGCTTTATATGTGAGCTAAAGCTACAGCGCACTGAATTCACCTCATTAGACTGGCAGCCTCCTTAAGACGGTTTTGGCAGTAAACATTTCCATGTTCAGACTGAGGGCAGATGAGGAGTCAAGGCTAAATCACCAGGTTTCCCTGCAGTTCTCTGGTCTTCATCTCATGCTCACTGAAACACGGTAGTTCTCTCGTTTTAGCTTGATTTGAAATGATCTACAAACGGACCTGCACTCAGGCAGATCCAGTACAGACTCAGCTGAATAATCACTGCCCTGATACTGATTTCGGCTCTCAGTATATCCTTATTATTATTTTAATGCCAGTAACATTTTACTGAGGGTATTTTCTCAGGACACTCGCCAGCTTTTTGTTTGACTTTTCCCGTTCCACCTTAAATGGTGCAGCAGTGAACAGCTGCGCCATTTATGGTGGAACGGGGAAAGTCAAACAAGCAGCCGTGAAAAAGAAGACAGTTCAGCTCCATGGAGGGTTGAAATGCCTGATATGAGGAGGTTTCTCCATTTCCGCTTAACAGGCGAGTGACGAACATTTTGCTGTTTAACAGAACAGACAGGTCAGTATTTTGTCTAGTTTGCTAACGTTTGTGATGGCTAGTCACAGCAGCACCACCATTTAAGGTGGAACGGGAACATTCAAACAAGAAGCTGTGAACACAGAGGCTAAATTCAGCCTCGTAGCTTTAACATGGGTAATATAAGTACTTTTAGGTTATCAGAGTATCCCACCTATAGGTTTTATTTCCGAGTATACCGGTAAATATGCGCTACAATAAAATGCTTCGATAAGCTAGCACACCTCGTCAGAACAACGGCTCAGCCCGCCTGAGCTTCAAGTAGCTTAACGACATCAAATTGATGTGCAGTAGCTTTAGCTTGCAGAACACTTCCACTTCCCTCAAGTCCATTTTAAAAGGAGCTCGAACCCAGAGAAGGTGGCATAATTTCTGGATCCTGTTTATATTTGGTTTCTTCTGTTTTAGAGCTTTAACTTGCATTTGTTGCTGCAGTGATAAACTGTCCATAGACAGTGGTTTTCAGAAGCGTTTGAGCCCATGCAGTGATTTCAGCTACAGAGTCCTCTGTTTTTAATGCAGTGCCTTCTGAGGGCCCAAAGATCATGGCCAGCAAATTTTGGCCTCATTCCTTACATAGAGATTTCTTCAGATTCTCTGAATGTGTTAATGGTATGTACTATAAGCACAACCCTTGTTATTTTATTCTTGAATTGTTGCACTGTTTGATGGTGCAGTCTTTCACAGAGTGGTGAACCTCTCCTCTTTACTTCTGAGACTCCGCTCCTCTGAGTTGCTGTTATTTACTGACCTGCTGCCAATCAACCACCAGGTTTTTTTTTTTTAAGCGTTACACTTGTCGCCCCCATTCCAACTTTTTTGGAACATGTTGACATCAAATTCAAAACAAATGTTTAAAAAAAAAAAGATGTTTCAACATTTGATATGTTGTCTTTGTAGTATTTTCAATGAAATAGGGTTAGGGTTAGATGGGGATGGGGGGGTTGGGAGGTTCATGGGTTTCATAGAGTTTGGAATTTATTTCTGCCGTCAAGCTGAAGAAGGAGTCCTACCAGGCATGGTTGGCCTGTGGGACACCAGAGGCAGCTGGCAGGTATCGACAGGCCAAGCGATCTGCGGCTTCAGTTGTCGCCAAGGCAAAAACCCGTGTATGGGAGGAGTTTGGTGAGGCCTTGGAAAGTGACTTTAAGTCGGCTCCAAAAAGATTCTGGCAAACCGTCAGGCGACTCAGAAGGGGAAAGCAGCGTGCCATTAGCACTGTATATAGTGGAGATGGTGTGCTGCTGACTTCGACTGAAGACGTCATTGGGCAGTGGAAGGAATACTTTGAGGACCTTCTCAATCCCACCAACACGTTCTCCAGTGAGGAGGCTGAGTCTGGGGACATGGGAATAGGCTTGTCCATTACTGAGGCTGAAGTCGCTAAGGTAGTTAAAAAGCTCCTTGGTGGCAAGGCTCCAGGGGTGGATGAGATCTGCCCTGAGTTCCTCAAGGCTCTGGATGTTGTGGGGCTGTCTTGGCTGACACGCCTTTTCAACATTGCGTGGACATCGGGGGTGGTGCCACTGGATTGGCAGACTGGGGTGGTGGTGCCTCTTTTTAAAAAAGGGGACCAGAGGGTGTGTTCCAACTACAGGGGAATCACACTCCTCAGCCTCCCTGGTAAGGTCTATGCAGGGGTACTGGAGAAGAGAGTCCGGCTTATAGTCGAACCTCGGAACCAGGAGGAGCAGTGCAGGTTCCGCCCTGGTCGTGGAACACTGGACCAACTCTTCACCCTCTAAGGATTCTGGAGGGTTCATGGGAGTTTGCCCAACCAGTCCACATGTGCTTTGTGGATCTGGAGAAGGCATTCGACTGTGCTCCCCGGGGTATTCTGTGGGAGGTGCTTCGGGAGTACGGGGTACATGGCTCTTTGCTACGAGCCATTCAGGCCCTGTACAAACAAAGCTGGAGTTTGGTTCGCATAGCCGGCAGTAAGTCAGATTCGTTCCCAGTGAGAGTTGGACTCCATCAGGGCTGCCCTTTGTCACCAATTCTATTCATAATTTTTATGGATAGAATTTCTAGGCACAGTCAAGGGATGGAGGGTGTCCTGTTTGGTGACCTCAGGGGCTGTTTGCAGATGATGTGGTCCTATTGGGGACATCAGGCTGTGAACTTCAGCTTTCGCAGGATCAGTTTGCAGCCGAGTGTGAAGCGGCTGGGATGAGAATCAGTACCTCTAAATCCGAGACCATGGTTCTCAGGCGGAAAAGGGTGGAGAGCCCTCTCTGGGTCGGGCATAGGCTCTTGCCTCAAGTGGAGGAGTTCAAGTATCTCGGGGTCTTGTTCACGAGTGATGGTACAAGGGAGCGGGAGATTGACAGATTGACAATTGGTGCTGGGTCAGCAGTGATGTGGGCTCTTTACCGGTCTGTTGTGGTAAAGAAAGAGCTGAGCCATAAGGCAAGGCTCTTGATTTACCGGTCGATCTACGTTCCTACCCTCACCTATGGTCATGAGCTTTGGGTAATGACGAAAGAATAAGATCGCGAATACAAGCGGCCGAAATGAGTTTCCTCCGCAGGGTGTCTGGACTCTCCCTTAGAGATAGGGTGAGAAGTTCAGTCATCCGGGAGGGACTCGGAGTAGAGCCGCTGCTTCTTCACGTCGAGAGGAGCCAGCTGAGGTGGTTCGGGCATCTGGTTAGGATGCCTCCTGGACGCCTCTCTCGGGCAAGTCCACCTGGGAGGAGACCCCGGGGAAGAACCAGGACATGCTGGCGTGACTATATCGCCCAGCTGGCCTGGGAGCGCCTCGGAATCCCCCTTGGAGAGCTGGTGGAAGTGGCTGGGGAAAGGGAGGTCTGGGCTTCATTGCTTAGGATGCTGCCCCCGCGACCCGAACCCCGGAGAAGCGGAAGATGATGGATGGATGGATGGATGGATGGGATGGAATTTTTTTTTTTTTCTCATTTGATCTTGTTCATTTTGTGTGTTTTTAGCTTATGGTTCAAAGTTCCATCGTGAACAAGCTTTTATTTGATTTTGTATTAATTTCACAAGTTATTATTGCTGGTTATTATTGTTTCCACCTGCAGAGGTGAAGGACTGGTATGTGCTGGGTTGGGTAGTGAATGTCTATCTAAGGAGCAATGTATTCCTGTAGCAAGAAGGAGATGGTTGGTTGTTAGTTAAGCTAATGTATTTGGAGGGAAACAATTGTTTCACATAAACAAAAGTTTAAAGTATTTTCTGTAAATAGTTTTTTTTTTTTTTGTTGCTGTTTTTATTAACTTTTATTTTTCTTAACTTTTTAGTATTTTGACACCTTTCACTAGATAAACACCCTTGCACTGAATGTGCTATTGTGGTATACTGATCCACTCAAGTCATCTGGGGTGTCTGATCTGACAAAGCTTCTGGTCCAGTTTCTCTCCACCCCGCAACACCATGAAGAGAGGCTTTTCAGCCTTGCAAAAGCTTGACCAGATGATAAGTGCTAATGGAGTGGTGGGACACTTTAAATGGCCAATACTGGAAGCCAGCTTCAACCAGTGGCTCTATGGGGCTGGTAACCCTTGGGCAAGATTGATTTATCAAGCTAAGCAAAGCTGGTCCAGGTCAGTGACTGGATTGTAGACCGTGCTGCCTTACCAGTAGTTCAAAGCGTTTCAACCAAACCTTTTATTTTGAAACTGAACTATGGATACAGTGAAAACAAGTTCATACTGTGGGACTAAGCAGACGGCCTAAGACAGTTTATTGGAAGTACTTGATTATATATTCTAATGAATTACATTACAAGACCTCTATAGGCTTCCAGCTTCATCCAGTGTATACACAAATCTATGAGAACCCTTGTTTTTGTCTCATGTCAGAAACTGACCAATATGAGAAGTTGCAGTCAGGTTTTGAACCAAACCTTTATTTTGAAATAAAAATAACTTTGGTTCAAAATTAAGTGTCATTGTCTCAGTGGACCTCGAAGGTAGTCTGAACATGCAATAGAAGGTCTCATGTGTTGTTTGCTGTCTTAGATAGCCACCTACTGGATGCTACAGGTTATTCACTTCATAATATGCGGATTCATATTCACTTCCTGTCTTCGTAGTGGATAAGAGTCATAGTTCACCCATTTCCACCTCACGTTCAAGTCACAATTAGACTCATTTTGCTTTTAAAGGCATTCTTTTCCCCGTGTGGGCAATACTCATAAGTATAACTTGTTTTCCTTTTTACTTTGTGTCATTTGTATACCTATGACACCAAGCAACATGCTTTGTAGCTTTCTGTTAAAACGTTTTTTTTTTTTTCCTTTGTTTCCGTAATGGTGGCTAAATTTAACATGGTCCCAGTTACTGTTGTAATGAATCTCATGTAAGTGAGATTCATATGCTGTAAGAATGTGTGTTCATCATTCCGGCTAACGGTCAAAGAACTTTCCCTATTCAGTACTGTAACCTTTGAATATATTGCTTTGAAGGTTGTTTCCTCCTCACCTTTACTGTTCCTGTTAGTTTATTGCCCTCCCAAATCTGCTGCAAGCTTCTTGTCTGAACTTAATGAACTACTCACAATCATCTCATCTCTTTGCTCTGCCATAATTGTGCTTAGTGACTTCAATATCCATGTTGATACTGAATGCTCTTTTAACATCTGAGTGCAATTCAGTTTTAGAGGGTTTTAACTTGATGCAGCATGTTGATTATCCAACTCACACTCATGGTCATATTCTTGATTTACTCCGCTCTACTGAGTAAATAAATGAATGTTTGAATGTCTCTGGTATCTCTGACCATAAGCTCATTGAATGTAATTTTCATATTTCAACTCCTCCCCTCTGCGAAAAAATCTTTGTTGTCTATCATGATATTAGGTCTGTCAATCTCAATCTGTTTGCTGCTTCTCTTCAGTCTTCAGCCCTGCCTGATCTACATAACCTATCATCCGCTGAGAGTATGGTTTCTGTTTATAATGACACTCTCTGGATTGCTTAATGATTTTGCCCCTTTTAAGAATAGACTTCTCCCTGCCACCCACTCGTGTCCTTGGTTCACCCCTGAACTAAAGGTACTGAAGGCCATTGGTTGGCGTCTTGAGTGCCTTTATAAAAAAACTGGCCTTACAGTCCAGGAGGAAAAAAAATTCAGAAAATCACATTGTCTGATTTTTAAAGAATTTATTTGCAAATAATGGTGGAAAATAAGTATTTGGTCACCTACAAACAAGCAAGATTTCTGGCTTTCACAGACCTGTAACTTCTTCTTTAAGAGGCTCCTCTGTCCTCCACTCATTACCTGTATTAATGTATAAATTAATCTGTATAAAAGACACCTGCCCACAACCTCAAACAGTCACACTCCAAACTCCACTATGGTGAATACCAAAGAGCTGTCGAAGGACACCAGAAAAAAGATTGTAGACCTGCACCAGGCTGGGAAGACTGAATCTGCAATAGGCAAGCAGCTTGGTGTGAAGAAATCGACTGTGGGAGCAATAATCAGAAAATGGAAGACCTACAAGACCACTGCTAATCTCCCTCAATCAGGGGCTCCACGCAAGATCTCAGCCCGTGGGGTCAAAATGATCACAAGAACGGTGAGCAGAAATCCCAGAACCACACGGGGGGACCTAGTGAATGACCTGCAGAAAGCTGGGACCAACGCTACAAAGGCTACTGTCAGTAACACACTACGCTGCCAGGGACTCAGATCTTGCAGTGCCAGACGTGTCCCCCTGCTTAAGCCAGTACATATCCGGGCGCGTCTGAAGTTTGCTAGAGAGCATTTGGATGTTCTGGAAGAGTATTGGGAGAATGGTTTCATCTGAAAATATGACAAAGTAGAACTGTTTGGTACAAACACACCTCGTTGTGTTTGGAGGAGAGTGAATGCTGAGTTGCATCCAAAGAACACCATACCAACTGTGAAGCATGGGTGTGGCAACATCATGCTTTGGGGCTGTTTCTCTGCAAAGGGATCAGGACAACTGGTCATGAAAGAATGAATGGGGCCATGTATTGTGAGATTTTGAGTGCAAACCTCCTTCCATTAGCAAGGGCATTGAAGATGAAATGTGGCTGGGTCTTTCAGCATGACAATGATCCCAGGCACACTGCCAGGGCAACAAAGGAGTGGCTTCCTAAGAAGAATTTCAAGGTCCTGGAGTGGCCTAGCCAGTCTCCAGATCTCAACCTTTGAGCAAAACCTTTGGAGGGAGTTGAAAGTCTGTGTTGCCCGCCGACAGCCCCAAAACATCACTGCTCTAGAGGAGATCTGCATGGAGGAATGGGCCAACATACCAGCAATGGTGTGTGCCAACCTTGTAAAGACTTACACTTTTGACTTCTGTCATTGCCAACAAAGGATATACACTGCATATATACAAAGAAAGGGAACACTTAACCAACACAATATAACTCCAAGTAAATCAAACTTCTGTGAAATCAAACTGTCCACTTAGGAAGCAACACTGATTGACAATCAATTTCACATGCTGTTGTACAAATGGAATAGACAACAGGTGGAAATTATTGACAATTAGCAAGACACACTCAATAACGGAGTGGTTCTGCAGGTGGGGACCACAGACCACTTCTCAGTACCTATGCTTTCTGGCTGATGTTTTGGTCACTTTTGAATGTTGATGGTGCTTTCACACTCAGGGTAGCATAAAACAGACTCTACAACCCACACAAGTGGCTCAGGTAGCGCAGCTCATCCAGGATGGCACATCAGTGTGAGCTGTGGCAAGAAGGTTTACTGTGTCTGTCAGCGTAGTGTCCAGAGGCTGGAGGTGCTACCAGGAGACAGGCTAGTACACCAGGAGACATGGAGGAGGCCATAGGAGGGCAACAACCCAGCAGCAGGACCGCTACCTCCGCCTTTGTGCAAGGAGGAACAGGAGGAGCACTGCCAGAGCCCTGCAAAATGACCTCCAGCAGGCCACAAATGTGCATGTGTCTGCACAAACGGTTAGAAACTGACTCCATGAGGATGGTATGAGGGCCTGACGTCCACAGATGGGGGTTGTGCTCACAGCCCAACACCGTGCAGGACGCTTGGCATTTGCCAGAGAACACCAGGATTGGCAAATTCGCCACTGGCGCCCTGTGCTCTTCACAGATGTAAGCAGGTTCACACTGAGCACATGCCACCAGCATGCCCAGGCATTGTAGGGAGGTCATACAGGCACGTGGAGGCCACACACAATACTGAGCCTCATTTTGACTTGTTTTAAGGACATTACATCAAAGTTGGATCAGCCTAGTGTGTTTTTTCCATTTTAATTTTGTGTGTGACTCCAAATCCAGGCCTCCATTGGTTAAATAAATTTGATTTCCATTGATGATTTTTGTGTGATTTTGTTGTCAGCACATTCAAATTTGTACAGAACAAAGTATTCAATGAGAATATTTCATTCATTCAGATCTAGGATGTGTTATTTGAGTGTTCCCTTTATTTTTTTTGAGCAGTGTATAACAAAGTATTGAGATGAACTTTTGTTATTGACCAAATACTTATTTTCCACCATTATTTGCAAATAAATTCTTAAAAAATCAGACAATGTGATTTTCTGAATTTTTTTTTTCCTCATTTTGTCTCTCTTAGTTCTGGTCTACCTATGATGTCAATTACAGGCCTCTCTCATCTTTATAAGTGGGAGAACTTGCACAATTGGTGACTGACTAAATACTTTTTTTCCCCCACTGTATAGGGATGCCCTTCATGCTGCCTGCTCCAACTACTACTCTTCCATCAAAAGTCTAGGCCAAAAACTCTCTTTCGAACTGTTAACAAACTCTTCCATCCTCCTGTATCAGCATGCCCACATTCAGCTGAGCAGTGTCAGGCTTTTCTACATTTATTTGACAAGAAAATTAATCAGATCTATAGCCTCTTTTCTTCTACTTCTCATTCATTCTCCTTTACTGATTTTCCTACTTTGAACACAAAGTTAACTTGTTTCACACCTGTTGACACCTTTTCTGTCTCTGAGCTCATCACTAAGTCTAATGCTTCCTCCTGTCAGCTTGACCCTGCCCCACTCAAGGCATGTCCCTCTGTAATCAACACCCCAATTGATACAGTGATAAATTCATGTTTCTCTTCTGGTTCTGTTCCTACTGCCCTTAAAACTGCAGCAGTTACACCGATACTTAAGAAACCTGAATTGGACCCGATTTCTCTTTCTAATTACAGACCTATCTCACTCCTTAAATTTTTAGCTAAAGCAATGGAAAGAGTGGTTGCTTCCCAACTCCAGACTTTTCTGAGTGATAATGCCCTCTATGAGCCATTTCAGTCTGTTTTCTGTACTCACCACAGCACTGAGACAGTTGTTCTGCGAGTCGTTAATGATCTTCTCCAGTCTGCTGAGAGTGGTTCTCTCAATATTCTCCTTCTCCTCGACTTAAGTGCAGCATTTGATACCGTTAATCATGATGTTCTCATTTCATGTCTTTTCTCTATTGATATCACTGACACAGCCTTACAGTGGTTCAGGTCATATCTTACAGACAGACACCAGTTTATTACCCACAGAAGTCCTCCTCCTCTCCTGTCACATGTGGTGTCCCGCAGGGCTCAGTTCTTGGACCCCTACTTTTCTTAATTTACATTTCATCGTTTGGGCAGATCATTCGTAGCCATGGCCTAAACTTCCATTGTTATGCTGATGATATTCAGTTATATCTCAGTACACACACACCCTCAGATTCCCCTCCCAGTACACTAATTGATTGTATTTCTAAATTTTAAGCTGTGGATGCACAAACATTTCCTTATGCTAAACACTGATAAAACTGAAGTCTTACTGGTTGGCCCTAAACATTTATTATCAAAGTCATCCAATTTTTCAGTTAGTATTGATGGCCTGCTCATTAAGCCTGCACCTGTTGTTAGAAATCTTGGTGTTTTACTCGACCCATCACTTAATTTTTATCAGCATATCAAGTTCCTCACTAAGACTGCATTCTTTGATTTATGTCACATTGCTCGTCTTTGACCGTTCTTGACCAATAAAGATACCAATACTTTGGTTCATGCCTTCATTATGTCTTGTATTGACTGCTGTAATTCCCTATTTGTTGGTCTCCCTGTAAGATCTGTCCAAAAGCTACAGTACATTCAGAACTCTGCGGTTCTCAACCATACTAAGCGTTCAGCTCATATCACCCCCATTCTCTCTCAGATACATTGGCTACCGGTCCCATCCCATAAAGTGGAGGGAATGGAAGTATGTGAAGGACTACATATCTCAGCGTGGCCTCTGTTTGACTTCATGGCTGTTTTTTCTCCTCTGTCTTATTCCCAGCCTGGCATCATGTGAAATACATGTGTTTTGTAGTGTTTTTGTAATGCATTGTCATCTGTAAATGCAACATAGGTAGCAGTTCATAACTGTCATAAAGATGTTTACTTTCAGTGACACATCAGTGTTTAAGGTTACAAGCCCACCTCTGCAAAGTTTTCTCATGTTGGTTATGTTACCATGTATCAACAGATGGGGAAATTTGATAATACCCAATACTTTCACCCCACCTCTCAATTTGCTTATTTGCATGTAGTATGTTATTACCTGAAGCTGCACAATGTTTAGGTCACAAATGCAAAGTCTCTCAGAATTAAACAGTCTGTTTTTTTACTTTACCTTTAGCATGATATATGTTTAACTCTTTATACTAAACCTCTATTGTGATTGGCTGCCTTGTATAGGCTAAATAAGTACATAAAGATAAATGGTTTGTTTTCCATGATATCACAAAAATAAGTTCAGAATGGGCTGTGTTTGCAGCTTAGATTTCATGTATGAACTGGCCAGTGACTGTTGTGTTTTGAAACTTTAATAGTATATATGTACTACATCAAACTCCTTTATTGCAAAAAGTGAGAAACATTAGTGTTCCAAGGTATGAGCCCTTTTAAGTGGTAGAACATTTAAATAACAAACATTAGACTGTAATAGTAATTTGATGCAAAATGTGAAAACTGGCTGATACCACCTCATCTTCCTTGACATTAGTTATTCTCCTTTGTGTAAAGAAAAGCCCGCATACAGTATTTACAGTTTTGTTCAGCGGTGTTGTGTAATATTTGCGTTCTTCTCCTTAGGTGATGAAATGTATGGAATTCCATCCATCTTCATCCACCTTCACCCACTATACAGCTGCTGAAGTTCACAACACAGAGCCTTCAGGGTTGTCCATTCAGCTTCTACAGTGGTCTCCCATGGCATGTGTGGGACCCTGATAGGGCCACTGTTATGATTGTGCCTGGGAAAAGACCAACTACAGTTCAGCCCAGCTGGGTGTGGACTTGCTGATCCTACCTGACATGAAACTGACTGAAGCAGCTGAGTAGATCGGGAAAAAGCTATCTCAAATCATCCAGCGACTCCTGGTGGGTCGCTGTAAGATATTAGCATTCACATAGACTTACACTCAGTTGGCCGTATGTTGCTGTCTTATAAAAACCTTATAAGCCCAGATTTTTTCACATCAGACATTGTTCACATCAGCTCCCCTTAATACTGAACATTTCATGACTAAAGGACTGACAGAAAGGATCCAGAAGCATGCTTACTTGCAACAAGATCTTCTTACATTAACTCACATTACAGTTAACACTTCCTATGTAGTTAGTTTTGGAGATGGTTTTGTTATGACACCTATGAATTTTAAATGGGATTTATATCTTCAGACATCTGGAGAATGCTCTGGATGATTTTGTGCCTTCATAAAACAGCAAACAAAAAAAATGATTCAATTATCCATTTATTATTCATAAAGAAAGTATGTGTTTCTTTAAGATTATAGGGTCAGCCCCAGATATGTTTGACTTAATTGGCTTTGGAGTTGGAGCACACATTGCGGGCACAGCTGGCTACAACCTGGATGGAACTATTGGAAGAATA
This sequence comes from Pygocentrus nattereri, assembly GCF_015220715.1. Classification (NCBI taxonomy): domain Eukaryota; kingdom Metazoa; phylum Chordata; class Actinopteri; order Characiformes; family Serrasalmidae; genus Pygocentrus; species Pygocentrus nattereri. The sequence goes on along the minus strand of NC_051226.1, from coordinate 30,022,829 downwards.
ACAGGTATGTTAATAGAGGGTTTATTAATTTTTGGATAACTATATTGCCTTTTTTCAAATATTAGCATTAGTGCCATTGGTAGAAGTGGTTGACACTATCTCACAGCACATTCATATGATGAAGGCTAAAATGAGTGTAAAATTAACCATTAACTTATAGTCATAAGCAAAAGTTTGGGTTCCTCTGATCAAGTTACCTTTTTTGTTGAAAATAAGTGCACATCCACCACAGAGAACACTTTGGTTTAACACATTTTAATTTATTAATAATATATTGGGGAAAAATTAAATGTAAACTGTAGCCTGTCTGAAATGTATTCCACATTTTATATTTGATGTTTTTTCCATTACATTAAATTCAGCAAATAAATAGAAACTGTACACTAAAATTTGCAGGAAAAGGTCATATTTAATTTTGTTCTCTTTTATTCAAGCTTTGGTGTATGACACTATGACTAAAAGGTTTTCATATTTTTGTCGGACCATATTTTGCTTTCTTTTGTCTTGTGCCTTTGTTAGCTTGATGGATAAAGATGTTATTATACTTAGGTTTGCTCAGTTTATAATCTGCCATGTGTGCCATCCATGAATGTAGTCTCTACATTCTACATGATTTCTACATTGGCACTGGATTTCAGTTACCTGGCTGTCCCAGTGGCCTATTTAACAGTAAGTGTGACTATTTAGGTAGGGTGAAGTGTTGGGGCTATTTGGCCCTTCAAACAGAGATTTTTCAGAGGCTCACTACAAATGGAGTGTTATGAGAAAATTCTCAGAATGCCCTACGAATCATCGGCAAGATGGCTGCACAAGAGGCTAAAGAGACACATAAATGTAAGTATTTCTCTGTTTCAAAGCCGCTGTATTGTAAGAACTGTTGTAATAGCGTTTTTTGGTCATTTACTTCATAACACACATAAAATAGCTAATAATACGCTGATGTCTCGGTCGCTACCTGGTGAATTTTAACGTTCCACCCTAAATGGTGCAGCAGTTACATTCTAGTACGTGAGGTTGCCTCACCATTTATTCACCAATTCACCATTTAGAATTCTTGGTGGCGAAAATAAATCATTTCCCCCCTCTTTTAAGGCGTATGATGCCCTAAATGTATTTAAGCAGTGAGGAGCTGGACTTTCCCATCCTCTACTGTCACTGCAGACCAGCAGGGTCGCCAACAGAGCAGCGCTAGTAGTTGTTAATGAAGTGATTGTTTTTTGTTTGCTTCTTTTTTATTCAGTGACTCATTTGATTGATTGATGCATAAAAATGAAGTTGTGAATGAATCATGAGTGCCCACGCTTTTCAGTCTTCTTCGGATAAATGGCAAATGTCAGTGTGATATACCATTATTGCTATAGTCTGGAGACAAAGCAGGTTATTTTCAGGCTATTTTAAATATGATTCACCTGTCCTGTCATGTGACACACAAGTGCGATCACCATAGCTAGAGGTGGCATATTGGAAATGGCTGGAAAACCTCATCTCATCTGTTTACTTAAAAATCACTGACGACAACCGATGACGTATCAGGTTATTGAAGGGTTGTCCATTTCATAGGGGCAAGATTTCAACCACTACCCCTTGTAATTAAGTTTCAACGGGGAGGGTTACACTCGAAAACAAGGGGTAGGGGTAAAAATAAGAAATGGGATTGGGCCGTTATATTATGAAAATCGGTGCCCCTTGCCTCTATAATGAAAATACAGTCCCCTGTTGTTTCACTCGTGCACACATTCTATATTATATACAGCCTATAAGTTCTACAGGGAGATTCAGGGAGATTCACTCAAAATAGGTCTTGGTCTTGACTTTGTCTGGCCTATTCCTAGTCAGACACCACACTGGACATGGACATATAGAGCCATTGTTTAGATACAAGTCAGAGCTCAAGCTCTAAACACAAAATACACTTCTTCTCTCCTTTCTATTTCAGTTTTTTAAGATCATAACAAATTTTGGTTTCTGTCTTTGGACACAGACAATCTGACCTTTAGACTATTGTTTAAACCTCTCAAGTTTAAAGTGTCAGCACTTTATTTCTCTTTTTTTTTTCTTTACCTTTTTTATGCAAAAACGTATTCCTTACCTGTGGATTTTCATGCTTTCTAGTGATAAATAAATGGGCATTGAGGTGGAAAAGGTTATAGACCCCTGATCTAAACTATGCCTTAGATATAAAGAATGCACTTCTTGCTTTTTCTCTCTCTGTCATTCTATACCTTTCTGATTGGTACCTCACCATTCTGTGACAAGGGAAAAATACCTGCTGTGCAGCCATCATCGTGCTCACCAGATTTATACCAGCTCCATTCAGGCATCCTGTCATCATTTAGCCTTCCCCTGCCAACCAGTGGCAGATTTCCAGCAAGCAAAGTGTACACTCTGCTCTTCGTCGCCTGGTCTTAATTCCTGCCCAGAAATGGGTGAGAGACATTAAATTGTCTGACATTCTGTGTCACTAAATCAGACTCATTTATTCAGTTATATGTTCCTTTTCATAGTCCCCTCTACTCTTTTTTTTTTTTTTTTTAAGCTATGACATCACTTGGCTGCCTTCCAGTCGTCCACTTCCATTTCAACCCATGGTTGCATTCTTGACCATTACATCTGCTCCCCCTTACTGCAGTTAGAACAAACACATAAAAAATATATAATAAAATGTGTATGTTACCGTCCGCTCTCTATACTTGTTTTTAATGACCAGGGGTAAGAGAGGACATAACATGAGATGTGTGAAAATCCAGTACTATTGAAGACAGTTAAGACAATCCACGCAGCTGCTGCTCTTAATCAGATTTAATCTGATCCACGTAACAATACAAACATACGAACATAAAAAAAAGAAAGAGCAGGAAATTACTTGACAAGTGAAGCTACATTTAGGGTCCACAAAAAGGGTACAAAGGCAAGTAAATTCACAGAGCCAACACACCCAGGTGGACTACGGACGGTGCCAAAGAAAAGAAAACAAACAAAACAACTTGCCTATCCTACTAACTTCCCTAAGAAGAAGAAAGAAAAAAAACATACGTGTGGTACTCGCCCCTTACCTAGTGTACACAACAAACAATTAACTATCAATACTGCTGGGTTTTTTTTACTAACCTGCCCACACTGAGATAGTAAACAGTAGGTTGGCACATAATCACATTTGCTCACATTAACTCCACAAGCAATAACAGAGCAGCTTGTGCACAAACAAGAAAGTTACGACAAACAAAAACAATAAGGCCTCCTCTCCCAAGCTCTCTCTCTCCTTTCTTCCAGCATGGGCCACCTTTGAACCAGAAGCCCCGCCTTCACTCCAGAAACAGCTCCTTTCATTGGTCAGACACAGGGACTGCTGTTAATCACCTGTAATAGGACAGGACAAAGAGAGCAAGGAAAAAGGGGGTGTGGACGCCCCCCCCAAAAGAGAGCAAATAGTCTTTTGTGATATATAACCCACATCCTTAAATTTCACAGAACTGCAACATCTGCCCTTAATGGGAACGGGACAGTGCATCAGCAACCACATTATCAATACCCTTTTTGTGTCTAATCTCCAGGTTGTAGTCCTGAATGAGGAGAGCCCAACGCATCAGTCGCTGGTTTTGGTTATACATTCTGGATAAGATCACTAAGGGATTATGATCAGTAAACACTATTACAGGCATGTCTGTAAATCCAACATAAACTTCAAAATATTGAAGTGCTAACAATAAAGCTAAAGCCACTTTTTCAATAGTAGAATAGTTTAACTGGTGTTTGTTAAACTTGTGCGAATAATAACATATAGGACGATCTATACCTTTATCATCCTCCTGTAACAACACTGACCCACCACCCACTGCACTTGCATCCACCTCCAATTTAAAAGGTCTAGAAAAATCAGGAGCAGCAAGAACCGGAGCATCACTTAAAAGCACTTTGACGCTATCAAAAGCATGAACACACTCAGATGACCAAGAAAAAGGAACAGAAGGACTAAGTAACTTAGTCAAGGGCTCAACCACAGTGGAAAAGTTTTTACAAAATCCACAATAATATCCAGCCATACCTAGAAACCTGTGTAATTCTTGGTGCGTTACTGGGATGGGGAAATTCACAATAGCAGCCACTTTAGCAGCTAAAGGACGAACCTGCGCACTTCCTACTTCTTTTCCCAAATATGTAACTCTTGCTTGGGCAAATTCACATTTTGCCAAGTTTAAGGCCAAGGAAGCATTTTCTAAACGCTGGAAGACAGTATGCAAAGTCTGCACATGACTGGTCCAGTCAGATGTATAAACTACCAAATCATCCAGGGAGGCAGAACAATGGGGAACATCACCCAACACTGTGTTAATTAGCCTCTGAAAAGTGGCAGCTGCGTTTTTGAGGCCAAAAGGCATGACTGTATATTGCATAAAATCATCTGGTGTAACAAAAGCTGATATCTCTGAGGCCTCTGGACTCAAAGGAACTTGCCAATATCCCTTTAATAAATCAAATTTGCTTACAAAACGAGCTGCACCAATATTATCTACACAATCATCCAAACGTGGCAATGGATAGGAGTCAGAAACAGTAACTGTATTAATTTTTCTATAATCGGTACATAATCTAAAAGTACCATCTGGCTTGGGGACTAACAAGCAGGGTGAACTCCATGGACTTTTACTAGGCTTTGCAAAGCCATGTTCCACCAAGTAATTGACTTCTTGTTTCATAAAACCTCTTTTTGTGACATTAACACGATAAGGATGCTGCTTAATTGGACTACTAGCCACAACTTTAATATCATGCTGTAATACATTAGTCTGAGATGGAACATCACCAAATATTGTACGAAAGGTACCAACCAAGTCAATGATATCCTTTTGCTGCTTTGTTGTTAAATGACTAAGCCGAGAAGATAAATTTAACAAAGCTTCTGAATTTGGAAGTCTGGCATTTGAAAGGGACTGACCACAGAACTTTAAACCGTCCATGTCCTCCACTGATCTTTGTGTGTCAGGTGAAACTGTAACCACTCCCACAGGAACTGAACTCAACACAGGGTCATCCCTGGAATGGTACAGTTTTAACATGTTAATGACACACATGGGACCTTTTCCTATGCTCAGGAGTACTAATGACGTAATCTGTGTCGCTTAGCTTTTTCTCAACAACATAAGGTCCAGAAAAACAAGCCGCTAGAGATGAACCAGGCACAGGCAATAAAGCCTAAACCTGGTCTCCAGGGGTAAACCCATGAGACACTGTCTTCTTATCAAAAATCTCCTTCATATTTGTCTGTGCTAACTTTAATGTTTCTCTAGCAACTTCCCATGCCTTGTGTAATCGCTCACGAAATGCACTGACATAATCTAAAACATGTTGAGGTTTCTGTGCAGCATTAGTGCACAGAAAGGACTCTTTCAAAAGCTTTAAGGGTCCCCGTACTGAATGGCCAAACAACAGTTCTGCTGGGCTGAAAGAGAGCGATTCCTGAACAGCTTCTCGGGCCGCAAACAAAACAGGAGGTACTCCCTCATCCCAGTCTTTCCCTGTTTCAAGGCAATATTTACGAAGCATTGCTTTTAAGGACTGATGGAAACGTTCCAGAGCTCCTTGGGATTCTGGGTGATATGGGCTAGAAACTATATGTTTAATGTTCAGACCCTCCAAAACCTGAGCAAAGAGTTTGGACAAAAAATTCATACCTTGGTCAGTTTGCATCACTTCACTAACGCTTGAGTTATAAGTGGGGTTGTTATCCTGCATAAAGGTATTGCCTCAGGAAATCGTGTGACTGCACACATAATAGTTAGCAAGAACTGGTTCCCTGACTTTGATTTTGGGGGTGGTCCAACAAAGTCCACCAGCACTCGCTTGAAGGGCTCTCCAATCACTGGGATAGGACATAATGGAGCTGGAGCAACAATCTGGTTAGGCTTACCAGCTTTCTGACAAACATGACAAGTACGACAATAATTAGCAATATCTTTCTTCATGGCAGGCCAAAAGAAGTGATTTAAAATGTGACGATAGGTTTTAGTAACTCCTAAATGACCTGACCAAGGACTGTCATGAGTGAGACTTAAGACATGCTGCCGATATGCCACAGGCACTACAATTTGATAGGCAGTATTACTGACTCCACTTACGCATCAAAACCCCAGCTTCAAGTGTGGACGTAACCAGTCCTGCGTGTTCGTTGATGCAAAATAAATGAGACGAGTAGATCAGACTGAAGTGAATCAAACAGTTTTATTACAGAATTCTGGAGAGGTTACAAACAGAGAACATGCATCATTTATCTCCCAAGTAAGCTCTGACCCCTTCTCATCTGACTCCCTTTTTATAGTCGCATGACCGCTCCTCCCTTACCAAGATATCAGTAGATTCCATCAAGCCTCCAGTGTGTGCGTTAGCCCAGCTCACCAATCTATACCATAAAAGTTTAGGATGTGCTGAGACGTGAGTGCGTCTGCAAGGTCAGCTTAAGGTATCCCCTGTGTTTATCAACTCCCCCCGTTTTCCAGACAATGGCTCTGCTTATCTGAACACTTTGAACAGTGACCTGGGAGATCCCTTCACCCTTCTCAATACCTTCAGTGCATGGGTGCAGGTCAGCCAGGTACAAGCAGCTTACCTAAATGGGTTAAGATTTAAGGGGAGTTCTCAATTTCTTCAGTTCTTAGCAATTATTTTGAAAAATTGGTTGGATTGCACAAAGATGGCTGATGGCTGAAATATTTAAATATGAAAATATGAAAAAAAAAAACTGTAAAAAATATCTGAACATAGCAACTTGGCTATATATGTACTTAAGTCAAAGTAAAAATGCTACAATAAGGCAGCAGTAGTTGCACCAAACTAATTAAAACAGTTAATAGTTCTTTTTAGAACAGGTAAAGACATTGTGTCTCATTGATAATTATGCATGGTGTTTTTTATAGGTTTATCGATATTATTTCTAGTTAAATTACTAATTCTGTTTGACTTTTTGGTCCTCTGTAGGTGAAAGGGGAGTGGGGAGGTGGTTCCAGGAAGTGATGTAAAAGAAGAGGACTAGAGGAGCAGCGACTGAATGAGATGGTCAATCTGAGATGACAGCTTAAGGTAAACTGAACTGGTGGGAATCTCTAGGCACCTCACGATTCGGTTACGATTCACAGGGCTGCGATGTGATAAAACAATCATCAATGCATCTTGATGCATTTATTTCTATACTTCTTTTATCACTGTGTGACAACTTGGTACTTTTAAAGCAAAGTATTTGTAATAGTCCATAACGAATTTACTTACAATATCTTGTATTAGTAGAACAAATGGAAGTGGTTTGTTAAGTGAACTGGAAGGCTCTCATTCACTGCTCTTGTTTGGAGCACATGAGATGCTGCTGCGGCTAATCTGTGATAAAATGTGCAGTTACAGTGAAATACAATCCTGTGGCAGTGGATGTCCACACATTACAGCTATCCTATCCATTTAATCCAGTGATTTTTCAGTTTTGGTGAGAACTGATAAATTTTCGATATAATACACCATTCTCACACTTCCACATTCGAGCAACAGCCCTGGTGGCGTTTTCTACTGCAGGAAAAGGACACTACCTTGCTTAGCGCAATTCTAAGTTTTTCGACATGATTAGAGAGGGAGGGGGCAACAAGAAAATGAAGTTGCCAAATATGCTTTTGCAATGTCTGACACATGGAGTTATACATTCCCTGTTTGAGTGGAGCAATTTATTCTCCTGTGAGTAATGAGATAAGAGGTGTAACTGTACTGGCTTAGTGAACTTGCCTCTTTCCTAACCTCCTAACAAGCTTTACCAGTTTCAATTCACGTCAGCTCCTCACAATTACATGGCAGTGTGACAGCGCTCAAACAGTCATATTTAAGTATTAGTGCTTTCCCAAGCCCAAGACCTGGCCTCATGCAAGTTACAGCCCTGATTTAAAGTAAAGTAAACTGAGGACCCTGTGAGGCATTGGAGAGCGGGAGAATGCTATCTTTCCAGGTTAGCTGTTTTTAGCAGCTGGCTAACTTGAAGCAGTACTGAGTCACTCGCACAACACAGCAAACTGATGTTACTATAGATCAAACATGACACAAAAGGACCAATTTCAGTTTAAACATACCTAAAAGGAGGACACTGTTTTTCTGGGGTTAGATATATTGCTGTTCACCCCTCAAACTACTATAGAGAAATCCAGACATCTGCTAGCTGGTGTTTGAATATTGTGAGAATATTGTGATATACTCTGATGTGGATGTGGTAAGAGCAATAGCAGAGCCATCACTGACATACCAAGTCAGTTAATGTTTACTGTTCGTGCTAAGCTGACGTTGTTGAGAAACTAAACAGTTTAGCAGTTGTAACGGGATAGCATAGCACTCATCTCCAGACAGCTAAAAAATAATGTTTTCTTTTTTAAAATATGACTATTACAAAAATTGTGGGCATGCTTTTCCAGCTGGTAAAAACAGCTAACCAGAAATTTTCTCCCACTCTACCAAGATAGACTTGTGAAATGTTCCACTGCTTATGTTCTGACCATAGTGGATAGATTAAAACAGCAATTAACCAATCAGGAGGAAAAATCAGCCTTCAAACTTGAAAGTAGTAAGGATTTGACATTGTTCGCGATATGTCTTGATATCAAACGATATGAATTTTGTTTATCATACCAGTTTTGGCCATATCGCCCAGCTCTAGCTTTAGCATACCAAGACATTTTGGACAATTGTATGGAGAATTCATTTGTGGGAACAGGCCCTTTGGGGGAAGGCCCTTTTCTAGCATGACTGTGTCCCAGTGCGCAAAGTAAGGTCCATAAAGGCATGGCTGGCTGAGTTTGGTGTAGAAGAACTTCACTGGCCCACTCACAGACCTAACCTAAAATCAAGCACCTTTGGGATGAACTAGAATGGAGATTGTGAGCCAGGCCCTCTTTTCCAACATCATTGTCTGACCTCACAAATTCTCTTCTGGATGAATGGGCAAAAATTCCCACAGGCAGACTGTAAAATATTATAGAAAGCTTCCCAGAGGAGTGGAAGCTATTATAGCTGCAAATGGAGACCAACTCCATATTAATGCCTGTGGATATAGAATGGGATGTCTAAAAAATCCTCTAGGTGTAATGTGTAGGTGTCCCAATACTTTTCTCCACATGGTGTACCTCTATAAAGAGCACTTGCCTTTGATACTTACGTACCCCACAGCAAAACAGACAGTGACTTTTAAACTGTATATTGGTAACAGTCAGTCTGTTTCATCTTTGGCCCTAAAGTTAATCTTTTCTTTTGCCAAGGAAGAAAGCAGGAGAGTCTGAAAACAGCAGCTTAAAACAGAGCTTTATACTTTTGTCTTCTCCTCCCCCAAGGCCCTAGTTTTGGTCGTAAAAGACAGTGTTCTCATAGAACTAGATCCTATTGTAAAAAAAACAAATCATAGTTGGGTTTCTTGGGTACTTGGATCCTACTGTAAATAGTTTACTGTGGTAAAAAGTGTCCCAGGAAAGCCAAAATTATGCCCTTAGATGGGGTCATAAAATGCAGTTTAGACTGTCATAAGTGAATACCAGTTAGCCAAATTTTAAGAAAAACTTAAAACCATGGAAACAAAACGATGAAGGGAAAAAAAAACATTAAACAAAATGCCAACATTTCTCCCCCTTGAACGCAACTGAAGCATTAAATACAACCAGTGTAACTACTATGCTGTATTTAATTCCAGAGTTACTTATTTGTTTTTTTGTCTTCATATTACATCATGCCCTGCGATGGACTGGCGACCTGTCCAGTCCTGTCCTTCTGCCCAATGACTGCTGGGATAGGCTCCAGCACCCCCTCGCAACCTTGAGAGAGAAGTGGCTTAGAAAATGTGTGTGTGTGTATGTGTGTGTGTGTGTGTCTGTGTTTAGGTAAAATTCTAGTCCTGGGTTCACTATTCAGCCTGGTGGAGCTAGTGGTGACTGTAGCTGCAGCCCTTAGTGTTCAGTCGCCACTCCTCCGCAGCGCTCAGCACAACCCTGACTGCTCCACTACATGTCAGCCTCTGAACAGTGACCTGGGAGACCCCTTCACCCTTCTCAGTACCTTCAGTGCATGGGTGCAGGTCAGCCAGGTACAAGCAGCTTACCTAAATGGTTAAGATTTAAGGGGAGTTCTCAATTTCTTCAGTTCTTAGCAATTATTTTGAAAAATTGGTTGGATTGCACCAAGACTGATGGCTGAAATATTAAAATATGAAAATATGAAAAAAAAACCTGTAAAAAATATCTGAACATAGCAAAGTGTGTTCACATTTTCTCAGTATTAGAACTGGTGGTTTGAGAATTTAACCGTTTAATTGTCTGCTGTTTCTTTGTCATTACCAAAGAGTGCCACTGTTGAAATGGCTAAACAAATCCCTCAAGGTCCCTTTTCTGTACACGTTTAGAACCATAAAACAGTGGTTTTGATCCCATTCTGACTCCTCTGGAACACCAAACTTTTCATACATTTTCTCCTTTTTCTTTGAACAGAATTGATCTAAAATCTGCAATACATCTCCCTTGAATTGACAATGATCATGCACAGTGAGACTCTGTAGATAAAATGTAGTTAAATCATACTGGGTAATCCCAAAAATGTTTAACATTTTTTAAAAATTCTGCACATTTAACTTGGGAACATTGCCCCACAGAATTAAACTGTAAACTACCTCCCCATATTATCAAGCCCATGTACACCATCGTGCCGACCCATGTTCACTACCTAGATATTCCGCGACCCGAAGTCAATAGGGCTTAAGCAAGTCCTCTCTTCTGTTTGGCGGTTAAGCTCTTTTTCCCAAGAGGTCTTACTCATTGTTTTTTTTTTTCTTGTAATGGTAAACAAAAAAAAGGGGACATTGTCCCAACTGAGTCACTGGATCAGCTAAAGTTGATATTTTCTTTTGCAAAGGTAGAAAGCAAGTTTGCAGATATTACTTTATTGTAGAAGCATGCTGTCCATCTTCATACCCGGTCAGCAGCTTAAAACAGAGCTTTATGCTTTGTCCACTCCTCCCCCAAGGCCATAGTTTCATATTCTTTTTTACATAGTTGTAAAAAGCCAAAGATCTATCGTTAAAAAAAACGACTTGGCTTTCTCGGGGACACAGATCCTGTTTTAGTTACCCCAGTTAAATACTCCAATCTTAAGGAAAAAGAACTTAAAACTATGGAAACATAACAGTGAGGAAAATAAAAGAAATGAGACAAAATCCTAACAGCCAGGTAAACACAATGTCCATTATTTCCAAAAACAATTTAAAAGGTGGTCTCACAGACCACATCACTTATCTCCACTTTGCGTCAGTCCATTTTATGATGAGTTTTAGCCCACAGACGTCAGCAGCATTTCTGGATCATGCTGATACATGGCTAAACATGCAGTTTAGTTTTTTAATGCATTTAATTTTTTGTTTTATTAATGCAATTTTTAATGCAGTGTCGTCTGAGGGACCAAAGGTCACAGGCCATCAGTATTGTTTTTGACCTTGTACTTTATACACAGAGATTTCTCTGGATTCTCTGAATCCTATAACAATGAACTGAAGATGCTGAAATCCCTAAACTCATTGCAGATGCTTGTTGAGGAATGTTATTCTTAAATTGTTGACACATTTTTGTTGAAGTGGCAAACTTTGATCCATCCTCTCTTTTATTGGATTCTGCCTTTCCTGAATGCTCCTTTTATACTCAAACATTATTGTATCACCTGTTCAAGCTGTTTTTTTTAGAACATTTCACTGCATTCCTAGTCTTAAATTGCACCTGTGCTAACATTGTTGGAACATGTTGTAGGCATCATCTTCAGAATAAGCTTAAATTTGCAAGTAAATGAGTATTTAAAAACTGACTTGTGTTTCACTGTTTTCCTTGTCATACGTTACATTTTAAATGTGGATCTTAATCCGAATGTCAAATATGCTAAAAAAAATGGAGGAAATTGTGCAATACTTTTCACAACACTGTATCTCTGTAGATATTAATTGTACTCTGTGCACTGTGTACCCTGTGTGTAGGAGTGTGTTTGAGGAGCCATGGGCTGCTAGAGCCAGAGGAGCACTCTGCACAGTTAGCACAGGACAAGGGCCCAGTCCTGAGCATCAGAGACTTTTCCAAGCTGAAAACGGAGCATGACCTGCAGAAGGGCAGCCACAGAAAAGTGCTCTGTCTGGAGGAGGACCTGGAGGGAGAACCTTCCTCTGGCTCAGACGGTGAGGGAACAGGATCTGGCAAGAAGGACAAAGGCTCTGCAGGAGAGGACATGGACATACAGGTGATTAATTTGTGGAACGGCAGCACAAATCCAAAGAGACAGAGATGCCTAGTTTTAATTTTTTTTTTTTTCAAAAATGTTTTATTAGGTTAAATTTATTATGCCGTTCAGCTGAAAACTTGGGATCAAAGGCTACATTGCGACAATAAATTAAAGTATTTTTTTGTCCTTGTTTGGCTGGCCCTCATAGGAAGTGAAGTTCAAACTGCGGCATAATGTGAGTGAGTCAGTGCGGATCTGTCATCTCGGCAACAGGCTCTGCTCAGACTGGTGCTGTGCCAGGGCTTGTACCCACAGCTAGCACTGCCTGATGAACATAATTCTGCCAGTAAGGACGCGGAACAGGTATCACACACATTTCCATTCAAGAATCAAAGCGTGCATTAATATACACTGCTCAAAAAAATAAAGGGAACACTCAAATAACACATCCTAGATCTGAATGAAATATTCTCATTGAATACTTTGTTCTGTACAAAGTTGAATGTGCTGACAACAAAATGACACAAAAAAAATCATCAATGAAAAATCAAATTTATTAACCAATGGAGGCCTGGATTTGGAGTCACACACAAAATTAAAGTGGAAAAACAAACTACAGGCTGATCCAACTTTGACGTAATGTCCTTAAAACAAGTCAAAAATGAGGCTCAGTATTGGTGTGTGGCCTCCACGTACCTGTAGTGACCTCCCTACACGCCTAGGCATGCTCCTGATGAGGTGACCTGGACTAAAAGCATACCGCCAACTCCTGACAGTCTGTGGTGCAACGTGGGTGTTGGTGATGGAGCGAGACCTATGATGTCCCAGATGTGCTCAATCAGATTCAGTCTGCGGAACGGACGTGCCAGTCCATAGCTTCAATGCCTTCAGCTTACAGGACTGCTGACACACTCCAGCCACATGAGGTCTAGCATTGTCCTGCATTAGGAGGAACCCAGGGCCAACCACCCCAGCATATGGTCTCACAAGGGGTCTGAGGATCTCATCTTGGTACTAATGGCAGTCAGGCTACCTCTGGCGAGCACATGGAGGGCTGTACGCCCTCCAAAGAAATGCACCCCACACCCATTACTGACCCACTGCCCAAACCGGTCATGCTGAAGGATGTTGCAGGCAGCAGATCACTCTCCACGGCATCTCCAGACTCTGTCACGTCTGTCACATGTGCTCAGTGTGAACCTGCTTTCATCTGTGAAGAGCACAGGGCACCAGTGGCGAATTTGCCAATCCTGGTGTTCTCTGGCAAATGCCAAGCGTCCTGCACGGTGTTGGGGCTGTGAGCACAACCCCAATCTGTGGACGTCGGGCCTCATAACCATCCTCCATGGAGTCAGTTCTAACCGTTTGTGCAGACACATGCACATTTGTGGCCTGCTGGAGGTCATTTTGCAGGGCTCTGGCAGTGCTCCTCCGTGTCCTCCTTGCACAAAGAGCGGAGGTAGCGGTCCTGCTGCTGAGTTGTTGCCCTCCTATGGCCTCCTCCACGTCTCCTGGTGTACTGGCCTGTCTCCTGGTAGAGCGCCTCCAGCCTCTGGACACTACGCTGACAGACACAGCAAACCTTCTTGCCGCAGCTCGCATTGATGTGCCATCCTGGATGAGCTGCACTACCTGAGGCCACTTGTGTGGGTTTAGAGTCCGTCTCATGCTACCACAAGTGTGAAAGCACCACCCAACATATCAGAAGTGACCAAAACATCAGCCAGAAAGCAGAAAGGTACTGAGAAGTGTCCTGTGGTACCGACCTGAAGAACCACTCCTTTATGGAGTGTGTCTTGCTAATTGCCAATAATTTCCACCTGTTGTCTATTCCATATTGCACAACGGCATGTGAAATTAAATTGTCAGTGTTGCTTCCCTAAGTGGACAGTTTGATTTCACAAAAAGTTTGATTTATTTGGAGTTATATTGTGTTGTTTAAGTGTTCCCTTATTTTTTTGGGCAGTGTATATTTAAAATAATCTTCTCTTTATCATCCTTTTAAACGGAAAGAGCGAGACACTTCCTTCTGGAATAGGGCTGATAACAGCAGAAACCCATGGACCTGTCTCATATGCAATGTAAATAGATATACTTTTATTTATTTCTCTTGTACTTTAAGTTATGTCTAGATTTAATTTCTATTTGTATTTTTCTGCATAGTATATGCAAGTTTATATGCAATTATATGGCTTGCTACTGAAACACTGCAATTTCCCTCTGGGATCAATAAAGATGAATTGATCGATTGATCTATCCATCCATCCATCCAACCATATCTATCGATCTGTCAGTCTGTTGACCTATCTATCTATCTATCTATTGGCAACTTCTATCTATCTTTCTACCTATCTACAACTTCTATCAGTCTATCTATCGACAACTTCTATCAGTCTGTCTATCTATCTCTATCTATCTATATATCTATCTATCTATCTAATGAACAACTTTTTTCTATCTAATTAAAAATAAAAACTAAATTTAATCATAGAAAAACTCAATCAGCCTGTTTAAACAACCTAATCAACATATATGCGTATTCAGATGATGGCACTAATACCTTAGATCTAAAGTTTGGACTAGTCAATATAAGATCACTAAACTCAAAAGCAGCCATCATAAATGAATTATAAGTGTCATAAATTTGATGTTTCTTTCTCACTGAAAGGTGGGTTAGACCAGATGAATATTCAGCTTTAACTGAAGCCACCCTGTAGGCTATAAGTTATACACATAGGGCCAGATTATCAGGCAGGGAGGTGGAGTATGTGTATTTACCAAAATACTCTCGATATTAGTCAGAAACAATGTGACACTTTCACTTCCTTTGAGGTCCTTTCCAATCACGTTACAAATCCGGTCACAAAAAAGAAGGGCGTTTTCATTATTTAACATGTACAGGCCACCAGGCAATACTCTGAAGTTTTAAAAGAATTTAGTGATTTCGTTGCAAACCTGGCTGTGTGCAATGATAAAGTAATAATTGTAGGAGATTTTAATATTCACTTTGAGAAGGCAGATGACCCACTAAAAAGGCATTTACTTAAATTCTAGACTCTGTTGGTTTTACCCAAAATGTAACAGGGCCTACACACTACTGTAGTTACACTTTAGATTTAGTTTTGACACTAGGTCTTAACATAGACAGGCTTACCACAAACCTCAGCAATCTCTGAGCATTACCTAATTTCGTATGAGCTGCGTCTTAGCCATAATATATGTACATCCCCTCGCTATTCTACAAAGCGTTCAATAAAACCTTTTACCGCCCTACAATTCATAGAAAACCTTCCAGAACTATCAACCCCAGTCTCCACTCCATCAGACCAAATGGAGGTAGACTTATTATTAACCGATTATTTTGAAAATACCTTTTGATCTGCTTTAGAACATGTGGCGCCACTTAAAATAAAAAGAATAAGGCAGAAAAAGCTCGCCCCGTGGTACAACGATAAAACCTGTACCTTAAAACAAACAGTTTGGAAACTAGAGCGTGAAATGGCGATAAACCAAGCTGGAAGTGTTCCACTCTGGCCTGGAAGGACGGCCTTATAGAGTAATAGAAATGCTCTCACTGACGCTCGCATCAGCATACACTGAAAAAATGTACACAAATGGTTTGTCAACTTTACAAAAACATTTCTTGTGATATGTAAAGTCGCTTTGGATAAAAGCGTCTGCTAAATGTAATGTAATGTAATGTAATGTAATATTCACATAAACAATTTGTGTTTCTTGCTGAAAAGTAATTTCATTGCTTAAAACATTTATTTCAAACTGAAATAAAATATATTAGATCTAATCAAGTAGAATCGATGTGTTCCATATATGAAACACTGACGTGATTTAATTAAGTGATTGAAGATCAAATCTCGCGAGACAAAGGCATTCTGCGAGAGGATTTGGGCGGGAAAGCTTGGCAGCTGATCTTGCTGAGTACGATTGGGAGTTTTTAAACAGGTAAGCATAATTCATGTTAAAGTTTCATATTATTTAAGTGTTGTCTTCTTAATCATGTCAGCTGTAGACTGTACGTCCGCTATATATACACAAAGAAAGACATAAGCGTCGTTAGCTCTCTCCTTCCAGTTCAGTATGAAACCCACCAAAGCAGCGTTAGGGGAGAGAGGAGCTAGCCCTCAAACCAAAACGTTCTTCGGAGCGGCTGTGGGGTGGGGGAGGCGATTAAAATGTCTTTACATTAACTTTCATTGAAAGCAAAGAAAGTTTTGCCCTCTCCTGTAAAGTTACCATTTGGTAGATACTTATTTTTCTTTGGACAGCGACTGTACGTAGGAGATGTAGGTAAGTGTCATTAGCACTTTTAAAATGGCCCTCTCCTTCAAGTTCAGTGTGAAACCTGCCAAAACGACGTTAGCAGAGGAGAAGAGCAGCCAAACGCAACCCGCCAAACCAAAACATTTGTCTGTGGATGGGGTAACGTATGTTAGTTAACCTAGCTAGTTAGCCGTCAAACCAGAAAGTACAGTGAAGTGAAATCTCGCGAGAGGATTTGGGGCGGGAAAAAGCTTATGGGCTCTGGTCATCGCTGAGGTTTTGACACCGGTAAGAATAATTCATGTTAGGTTTGATATCATTTAAGTTTTGTGCCTTTAAAACATGTCATTTCTAGATGGTGGCACCCTAAATTGGCCCTCTCCTTCAATTCGTGCAAAACCCAATAGAGTCATATTAGCAGAGAGAGGGAGCCAGCCCTCAAACCAAAAACGTTCGTTCATCGTAGCGTGTTGGGGGCGATTAAAATGTCTGTACATTAACTTTCATTGAAGCAAAGAAAGTTTTGCCCTCTCTTGTAAAGTTACCGTTTTTTGATAACGTATTTTTGATATAGATCTCTATAGGGCCCTCAGCCTTCAATTTCAGTGTAAACCTGCCAAGAAGAAATGTTTAGCAGAGAGAGGAGTAGCCATCTAATCAAAAGGAGGGATGGGGGTGAGGTGTACTGGGGTGCAGCGTTTATCCAAAATGACTTTTGGAGCTGGTACTCTGCTGCATTAATATAGCTGTTAGCTGCTAGCTGTTGTAAAAACATATGAATCATTAAAATGAATATGTTGATCTTGTATGTACTGTGTTTAGAAAAGTACATTTTTCATTGAAGTGTAGCATAAATTTTTTTTCTTTTGCTCTTTGCTTCAGATTGACAGACAAACTCAGTCTGTGCATTTCTTCTTGAGTCAGCACTTTCACTGGGCGCAAGTTATTGTGGTCAGTATATGTTTTGATGTTTGCTCTGTTAGTGGCAGATCAAACATTCTATTCATGTTAATGGCATGACAGGGCTCTGTTATTTATTCTTTTCCCCCTTTTATTATTTTATTTTAATTAGAAACAACTATAGATTTGATTTCCTCATTACATTCTCATTTATGTGATTCTCTTTTGCAGTGAATGGTGCAAGTGTGGTAGAATGTTGCTGTGAATGTGGCGTTGTAAGGCCTGCCCATCAGTTTTATCAAGTAGGTCCCAAATATTAAAACATTATTGAGTGAAACATGGATATTATGGTAATAATCGCTTTCCCTGCATATATGAAAGCTGCCCATGCAGTTTTAGGACATGGAACGCGCTTTTAATTCATTTGCATAGATGTCATGTGACCGAAACCAGTCATCAGTCAGAGAGCAGTATATTTAGGTGTCATTTATGTCCTTGCAAGGATCTTGTCTCTGAAGGAATTACTGGGTGCACATTAATGCACACCTGAAGAAAAATGAGCTTGTAACTTGCATGTTTTTAGATTGCAACTTTCAGACAAATATCTATGGAACATTTAAATCCCACAAGAGCAGAACACACAGTTCATATTCATGATTAGATTTTAAACCAGAAATTGTGACATCGAACACCTTTGTTTCCCTGGAATCTGTGAGAAATACTTCAGATGATGACATAGATGATGAATACTGATACACAGCCAGCCTGCAATGTTGATGCCCCAGAGGACCTTTCAAATCTAATCGAACGTACTTTTGCAGCAGCTTTGTTAAAAATTTACCCATGTACCAAGCAAAGCAATTGATTTTTTGCTAGAGCTTCACCACTTAACTAACTCTCTCTCGAGTTCCCACACTGATGCTGTTCTAGTTGATATTTTTCAGAAGCACAATCTCCAGGTTAACAGTGCTGTCATAGAGAAAATAACCATTTCTCTGTGCATAGGGAATCCTATGAATAAGGCCATAGAAAAGAGTGGTCCTTTGAGCTCTACGTATCAGCGTAAGCAGTATTACAAGACAACCTTTAATATTGTTGGACCAGTTGAATATATTTTGAATGCTAAAGAGAACAAAACCTTTCAGTATGTCCCCATTATTAAATCCCTACAGGTGCTATTGAATAGGAAAGATATTGTGGATTGAATAGTTTGCAGTCACGAAACACAGAAGGAAACTGAGACTGCAAAGGAAATTGTGTACAGGTCTTTCAGGGATGGTCTGCTTTATAAGCAGAACAATTTCTTGTCAGGGCAACAGTTAAGGCTGTCTGTTTGTATTTTGATGATTTTGAGGTTCTCCCCCCAGGGTCTGATTCCTCTTTGTTCTCCATTTACTTAGCTGTTTTGTGCAAAACAGACCATGTTAAGTTGTATGGCTATGACAAGGTTTTAGAGGCACTTATACATGATTTCAGGTCTTTGGAAGTTGATGGAATTTTTGTCCCACAACTGGGCAGAGTAGTGAAAGGTATAGTTCAGACAGTTGCTGCAGACAATTTAGGAGCTCATGGAATAGCTGGCTCTGTTGAGAATTTTACAGGCCCCTATTTATGTCGTTTTTGTACTGCAAATGCGTTAGACATCGTATCAAATTAGTCTCAGATCAGAAGTACATGGGACTCATGTCAGAGCAGCCTTAGAAAGTGGCAGTAGCTGTTTTGGAGTTAAAAGAGCTTGTCCTTTGACTAAAGCACTTTCTCATTTTCATGTCAGTGGCTACCCCCGAACCCCCCCCCCCCCCCAACATTGCCAATGATCTTTTTGAAGGCATTGTGCCTGTTGAAATAGCATATTGCCTCTCAATACTAATATCAAAGAAATATATCACTTTGGATGACAAACAGTTCCATTCTACATTTCCCATATAAATGGACAGACAAAACAAATAAGCCTCATACTTTGCCAGAAAACCTCTCAAGCAGAAAAACCATTGGTGGTAATGCCCATGAAAATTGGAGCTTGTTAAGATTGCTCCCATTTCTAATTGGCCCTAAAATTCCTGAGCATGATCCCGCATGGCAGATCTTGTTGGACCTAAAACAGATTGTTGAACTTGTGGTTGCCCCAGCCCACAATGACAAGTCTATTGCATACCTTGAGAGTATTTCAGAACATAGACAAAGGTATCAAGAGGTGTTTCCTAACAATAGACTGCTCCCGAAACACCACTATATAGAACATTACCCACAACTAATAAGGTTCTTTGGGCCTCTTGTGGGACTTTGGACCATCAGGTTTGAGGCAAAGCACAGTTTCTTTAAAAAAGTAATTAGACACACCAATTGCTTTAAAAACGTGCCTCTTTCTCTGGCTTTAAAACATCAGTTTATGATTGGGTACCACTTGTCGTCTCCAAGTATCGATAAACCAGTGCTGGATGTATCAGATGTATCTACTGTCCCTTTTTTTTTTTTTTGAAGAAGGAGTTGGCTCAAGCAGCTCCTTGGTGGCAAGGCTCCAGGGGTGGATGAAATCCGCCCTGAGTTCCTCAAGGCTCTGGATGTTGTGGGGCTGTCTTGGCGGACACGCCTTTTCAACATTGCGTGGACATCGGGGGCGGTGCCACTGGATTGGCAGACTGGGGTGGTGGTGCCTCTTTTTAAAAAAGGGGACCAGAGGGTGTGTTCCAACTACAGCGGAATCACACTCCTCAGCCTCCCTGGTAAGGTATATTCAGGGGTACTGGAGAAGAGAGTCCAGCTTATAGTTGAACCTCGGATCCAGGAGGAGCAGTGCGGGTTTCGCCCTGGTCGTGGAACACTGGACCATCTCTTCACCCTCTCCAGGATTCTGGAGGGTTCATGGGAGTTTGCCCAACCAGTCCACATGTGCTTTGTGGATCTGGAGAAGGCATTCAACTGTGTTCCCCGGTGTATTCTGTGGGAGGTGCTTCGGGAGTATGGGGTACATGGCTCTTTGCTGCGAGCCATTCAGGCCCTGTACAAACAAAGCAGGAGTTTGGTTCGCATGGCCTTGGCGACGACTGAAGCCGCAGATCGCTTGGCCTGTCGATACCTGCCAGCTGCCTCTGGTGTCCCACAGGCCAACCATGCCCGGTAGGACTCCTTCTTCAGCCTGACGGCATCTCTCACCTGGGGTGTCCACCACCGGGTTCGAGGATTACCGCCCCGACAGGCACCAACAGTTAGCCGCTTCAACAATGGAGGAACGGAACATGGCCCATTCTGAGTCAATGTCCCCCACCTCCCCCAATATCTGGTCAAAGTTCTGACGGAGGTGTGAGTTGATGATCAATCTGACAGGTTCTTCTGCCAGACGTTCCCAGCAAACCCTCACTATACGTTTGGGCTTGCCTGGTCTGACCGGCATCTTCCCCCACCACCTGATCCAACTCACCAGCAAGTGGTGATCAGTTGACAGCTCAGCTCCTCTCTTTACCCGAATGTCCAAAACACACGACTACAAAGTCAATCATTGAACTGCGGCCTAGGGTGTCCTGGTGCCATGTGCACTTATGGACATCCTTGTGTTCAAACATGGTGTTCGTGATGGACAAACTGTGGTTTGCACAGAAGTCCAAAAACTGAACACCACTCGGGTTCAGATCAGAGAGGCCATTCCTCCCAATCACACCCCTCCAGGTCTCACTGTCATTGCCCACATGAGCGTTGAAGTCCCCCAGTAGGTCAATAGAGTCTCCAGGAGGAGCACTTTCAAGCACCCTTTCCAAGGACTCTAAGAAGGTTGGGTACTCTGAACTGCTGTTCGGTGCATAAGCACAGACAGCAGTCAGGACCCGTTCCCCAACCCGAAGGCGTAGGGAAGCTACCCTCTCGTCCACCAGAGAAAACCCCAACATACAGGCACCGAGTCGAGGGGCTATGAGAAAGCCCACACCTGCCCGCCGCCTCTCACCATGGGAAACTCCAGAAAAGAATTAAGTCCAGCCCCTCTCAAGGAGATTGGACCCAGAGCCCAAGCTGTGTGTTGAGGTGAGCCCGACTATATCTAGCCGGTATCTCTCAACCTCGCGCACCAACTCAGGCTCCTTCCCCGCCAGTGAGGTAACGTTCCAAGTTCCAAAAGCCAGTTTCAGCAACCGAGGCTCAGAACGCCAAGGCCCACGCCTTCGGACACTGCCCGATCCACAAAGCACCAAACCCCTACTACTGCCCCTCCCATTGATGGTGGGTTGATGGGAGGGGGGACTCATGTAACTCCTTCGGGCTGGGCCCGGCCGGGCACCATGAGTAAATGCCCGGCCACCAGACGCTCGCTGGCGAGCACCTCCCCCAAGGCCTGGCTCCAGAGTGGGGCCCCGGTAACCCTGTTCTGGGCAGGGTACACAAATCCTGTTCTTGTCTTTTCATAGGGGTTATTATGGATCACACTTTGTCTGACCTGTCACCTAGAACCAGTTTGCCATGGGAGACCCTACCAGGAGCTTTTGCTCCAGACAACATAGCTCCTAGGATCATTCAAGCACACAAACCCCTCCACCACGACAAGGTGGTGATCCATGGAGAGGGCAAAAAAGTTTAATAGTCTTTTTTGCATTAGAGAACAGATTAAATTAAACCTAAAATTTGACTTAACTTTAATTAATTAGTAACGTTTTTCCACATCATCTGGGACTGCGGAGCGGAGGACGGGGAGCTCTGGGTCCCGACATAACCGTATTCAGTGGTTATCATATTAGATGTTCACAAGCCAAGTGAGATGCTACTGCAAAGTGCTGCATTTCTTAGCCCTGAGCTAATGGTTGAAATGTCATTCTTAAAACTGTAATTTCTTAATGAGGAGCCTATCCTTAAAGAATCTATTTTCCTTTATCCAGGACATGACTGAGGCCAACACACTAAGTGCCCTAGAGAGAACAGTGGTGGGGATCTATGTTGCCAGAGAGACTCCCGGCAGTAACTCTTCTGATGTGGGAGTAATCCTCGAGGGTGTGGTGGTGCATCGCGACCTGGAGAATGTGGCCCTTGCAACTGCCATGATGTTTGGATTTTTAATCTTAAATATGAGGTACCCCTCGAAGCTGCACTACACCCTGAAAGTTATTCAAAAGATAATAATGGAGTTGGATAATTGCAGCCGATCTATCAAGAAAGGCCCAAAGCTTGAAAACTAAAGTACACCAGTAAGGAGAACTGTGCTTTTTGTGCTTCACCCTTCCTATAAAAGAAGGGCAGTTCTACATTCTTGGACTGAGCAATGTGGCTGGTTTTACAGATGTTTGTTTTAATTAATTTGAAGTTCTAAGTCTATTTGATTGTTGATTTCTGTTTGCTGTTTTACAGTTGTAATTACTGTGCAGTTCTCTACATATTTGATATTACTGTTTTATTGATATGTGATATGTGAATAGTAATGACTTGTATTATTATTATTATTATTATTATTATTATTATTATATAATGACTTTTCTAGTTGAAAAGATTTGACTGACATTTTAAGTTGGTACATTTAGAATGGGGACACCTGCTGTTCTGTTTCTGGAATAAAAGTTTTATAACAAAACTGCTTCTTGCTTTCAATGAAAGAATTAGATATTAGGAATGATAAAAAATGTAAGGTATTAAACAAGACGATACTTGCTGAAATTTGGATTTTTAATCGTCTTTATATTTAATTTATAAACCATTTTTAAATTGATGGAATTTAAATGTTACCATTTTGAAACATTGATATGGAAATATTAAAATACTTAATATTGTAATATTGATATAGTTGTGATTTAAAATAATGTTGGGGTGGACTACATGGTCTTGGAATAAAATAAATTTAATTTATTAAATCAAATTTCAGTAGCTTTGTATCAA
Organism: Pygocentrus nattereri; assembly: GCF_015220715.1. Lineage (NCBI taxonomy): Eukaryota > Metazoa > Chordata > Actinopteri > Characiformes > Serrasalmidae > Pygocentrus > Pygocentrus nattereri. The sequence continues at coordinate 29,999,555 of NC_051226.1, read as the reverse complement.
CACAGTACTTGTGTTGATTAAACACACATGAATTAACTGAGAATTGTTAAATCAACACAAAGAACAAGAGTTGAATGAACATAAATAGTTTGTCTTGATTTAACCTGGAGAAATGGCTTTAAATCAAGACAAATTATTTAGGTTCATTCAACACAAAGAACAAGTGTTGCATGAACATAAATAGTTTATTTTGATTGAACACAATTGTGTAAGAAGCGGAAGATGATGGATGGATGGATGGATGGATGGATGGATGGATGGATGGATGGATGGATGGATGGATGGATGGATGGACAATTGTGTAAGTTGCCGCCAAACCAAACAATATGTGTGCAACCAATGTCCACTATTGAATTGAGTAAATACAATGTGTTATTTTTTTCAGTGTATCTGGCGTCACCGATCGAGAACAATAAAAATAATCCTAGAATACTGTTCAGTGTGATTTCTAGAATCACAAAAAATCAGGCAGGTACTGAACCACAAATTCTGGTGACTCTCACCAGTGAAGTTTTTGTGGATCTTTAATAATAAAATTGAAAATATTAGACAACAAATTCAACCCACAGTATTTAATCCAACATGGCTGTCATCTGACTTGGCTGATATAAAACAAAACCCAGTTGTAGAAAAAAGGCTGGAAACTTTTTACCCACTCTCAAAGCTAGAGCTAGGGAAGATGATCTCTGCAAATTGCACAACCTGCACACTCGATGCAATTCCCTCAAAATTATTCAAAGAAATACTGCCAGTCATTGTAAACCATCTTTTAACTATAGTAAACACGTCCCTTAGTCTGGGCCATGTACCCAAAGCTTTTAAACTAGCAGTTATCAAACCTCTGATCAAGAAACCAAGTCTTGATGTCGCCGTTTTGTCTAATTACAAGCCTGTTTCTAACTTACCATTATATCTAAGATCTTAGAAAAAAGCGGTGGCCCAACAACTTAGTTCATATCTACATAAGAACCATATGAAAAATTTCAATCTGGATTCAGGCCACACCACAGCACTGAGACAGCTCTAGGTAAAATAACTAATGATCTTCTTCTTGCCTCTGATCAAGGCTACATATCTCTCTTAGTGCTACTTGACCTTAGCGCGGCTTTCGATACAATAGACCACAATATTCTCTTAGAAAGGTTAGAAAACATGATTGGAGTCACAGGGACAGTCCTATCATGGTTCAGATCTTACCTTTCAGAACGTTATCAGTTCGTTAGGGTAAACAATTCTTCCATTTATTCAAAAGTGAGATTTGGAATTCCACAAGGCTCTATTTTAGGACCATTATTATTTACACTATACATGTTACCGTTAGGCACAGTTATAAGTAACCAAGGCGTAAACTTTCATTGTTATGCAGACGATACTCAACTGTACATATCAGCCAAGCCTGAAGACAAATACAGGTTAAAGAAAATGGAGGACTGTGTAAAAGACGTGAAATGCTGGATGTCACGTAACTTCCTCCTATTAAACAGTAACAAAACAGACGTTCTCCTTCTGGGTCCAAAATTAGCAAGAAGTAAATTACCAGATTTAATCTTAAATCTCACTGACTTTCCAGCCACACCTGCCTCAGCAGCAAAAAATCTTGGCGTCATAATTGATTCAGATTTATCATTCGATCAACACATAGGCAGCATCACTAGGACAGCTTTTCTACATCTTCGCAACATCGCCAAGATCAGAAATGCCCTATCCCTGCGTGATGCAAAAACACTAGTACATGCTTTTATTATTTCTAGGCTAGACTACTGTAATGCGCTACTGTCGGGATGTACGAGCAGGAATTTAAACAAACTCCAACTACTCCAAAACGCCGCAGCCAGGGTCCTCACTAAAACTAGAAAATTTGATCGTATTAGTCCAGTGCTATCATCACTTCATTGGATGCCTATTAAATTCCGTATTGATTATAAAATTCTTTTATTGACTTATAAAGCCCTACATGGTCTTGCTCCCGAGTACTTACAAGACCTTGTTTCTCATTATGAGCCATCACGACCACTCAGATCACAGAGTGTTGGCTTATTAATAGTCCCCAGAATTCAGAAGGTTTCAGCTGGGGGAAGAACTTTTTCTTATAAAAAACTCCCAAACTCTGGAATGATCTTCCAGAAACTATTCGGGACTCAGACACAGTCTCAATCTTTAAGACTAGGCTGAAAACTCACTTGTTCAGTTTAGCTTTTGGTAGGTAATGTTCCCCCCTAGATAAATGCAGCAGATCCAGGGGTCCATGGACACAGGGAATTATAGTAAACTGAGACGCTGGTGCTGTCGTCCCGCTGCTCGCACGCGGTCACTCAAGTTTGTGGACGGTGGAGTGGAGGGATGCCAAACTGTTTCAGAGTGCTGCCGTGTCTGTGTGTCCTTCTGGTTCTCTCCTTTTAGTTTAGCTGTCATCGTCAGATCTGCCGGAGTCATTAGCCACACTCTGTAAATGTTCACATTCCCTGTTTATGTACAAACGGATAGAATAAAACTAATTCCATCTCCCTGCTTTCTTTCCGAGTATACAATCACCCACATGTCCAGCCAGACAATGAAGGACGACCGACTGCCGAGCCCTCCTGCTACCCACTTCAGACCAGCTGCCCACGCCCCAGCTGCCACCACCTGCCTTAGACTAGCTGCCCACCCTACACTGATATTCTCATGGACTCCTAGCTATTCCTAATAACAATATTACTGCTATTAATATTAGTAATATAATCACTTGTAGGTAGTTTGACCAGAGGAGGATGGGTCCCTCCTGGTGAGCCTGGTTCCTCCCAAGGTTTCTTCCTCAGTTCTGAGGGAGTTTTTCCTTGCCACTGTTGCCCCTGGCTTGCCCACCGGGGGAGTTGTGTACATTTTTACACTCCTGTTAAAACTTTGTCTTTTCTGAAATTCTGTGAAGCTGCTTTGTGACAACATCCGTTGTAAAAAGCGCTATACAAATAAATTTGATTTGATTTGATTTATGAAAAACTAATCAGGTGATGAATCTAACCTTTACTTTGAAATAAACATGAGCCTGAATTAAAATTAAGAACTTTGGGGAAAAATGTCAGCCTGTGTTAAGTGCTAATGGAGTGATGGGATATTTTAAATTGCCAATACTGAAGACCAGCTTCAACCAGTGGCTCTATGGGGCTGGCAACCCTTGGGCAAGATTGATTTATCAAGCTAAGCAAGGCGGGTCCAGGTCAGTGACTGAATGGGAGACCATGCTGCCTTTCCAGTAGTTCAAAGCTTTTCCACCAAACCTTTATATTGAAATTAAACTAGCTAGATAGATAGATAGATACTTTATTGGTCCTGAAGGAAATTTAGCAGACACACAACACAGTACATTATTAGTAATAAGGGTGTAGACATATAACAAGAATAAATATACCAGATACTATCTACAGGCATATATACAAATAGAAAAAAATACAATAATCTGTGATAATATCTATAACCTGAGATGAGAGATGCAGCGCAATAATGACTGTACAAAATGTTACAGGACACAGTATATAATGACCTCACTGAATGAATGAATGAATGAATGAATAAAAAATTTGTGCATATATTGTATCAAATAAAGTGTCTACTGTCCAGTTGTGCAAGATGCGCAATGAGGTATGCAGAAAGTGTGAAATGTGCAGCACGCAGACTAAATGTGCAGATGAATAGAGAAACTAACCAATATGAGAAACTGCAATCAGGTTTTGAACCCAACCTTTACTTTGAAATAAAAATAACTTTGGTTCAAAATTAAGTGTCATTATGTTATTTTATCTCGAATGTAGTCTGTACATGCAGAAGGTCTCATGTGTTGTTTGCGGTCTAAGAGCGCCGCCTACCGGCCGCTACGGGTGTTTCACTTCATAATATGCTGGTTCATATCCACTTCCGGTTTTCGAAGTGGATAACAGAGTTATATTTCGCCCATTGCCGCCTCACGTTCAAGTCACAATTAGACTTCTTTTGCTGTTAAAGCCGTTCTTTTTGCCTACGTAGCAGAAATACTTAGTGAGCCCAGTACATTTAGAACGTTACAAACGTCATCCTCTATTGCGTCATAACAGAGCGGTGGGATACTTTAAATGGCCAATACTGGAAGCCTGCTTCAACCAGTGGCTTTATGGGGTTGGGAACTCTTGGGCTGGCTTGACCTATGAGGCTAAGCAAGGCTGGTCCAGGTCAGTGACTGAACTGTAGACCAGGCTGTCTGGCCAGTAATTCAAAGCTTTTCAACCAAACCTTTATTTTGAAACTGAACTATGCACACAGTGAAAAGAAGTTCATATTATGGGACTAAGCAGAAGGTCTAAGGCAGCCAATAGGTTTTCTGTATGTACTTGATCAAACATTATACTGAATTACTTTAGAAGGCCTGTATAGGCCTCCAGCTTCAGCCAGTGCATACAAATCTGTCAGAACCCTTGGTCTGGTCTCATGTCAGGAACTAAGCAACATGAGACTCAGCCAGGGCTTTTGATTACTAGTTCATATATTCTAATTAATTAGCATGAAGCACATCTAATGAAGACGTGATGTCCTGCAACATTCTGAGACACATGAACTGGATGCTAATCCAGATTTGAAGCAATTTCCCGTATACCTCAGATTATGGGCCTAATCAATGGAACACACATTCCAGTTCTTCCTCCCAACAGATGGGTATAAAGATTTTGTAAATAGAAAAGGCTGGTCTACCTACGTGCTTCAAGGAGTAGTTGATGACAAAAGCTGGTAAGTCAATTTCACAGAATCATTTTAATTACATTTAAACAAACATTTATTTCTACATTTGTATTTTAAAATTGTTGCAGATAACAGAAAACATACATCAGAGTCTATGTTAAGATAAATACTAAGCATTATTATATAGTAACATTATTAGATACACTACATGTATGTATATTGTAAAAATATTCTATTTTTCAAGGTTATAACCATAAAATGCAGATCAGTTTAGAAGGCCTGTATAGGCCTCCAGCTTCAGCCAGTGCATACAAATCTGTCAGAACCCTTGGTCTGGTCTCATGTCAGGAACTAAGCAACGTGAGACTCAGCCAGGGCTTTTGATTACTAGATCATATATTCTAATTAATTAGCATGAAGCACATCTAATGAAGACGTGATGTCCTGCAACATTCTGAGACACATGAACTGGATGCTAATCCCACCACCGATGACACGAAACCTCTGAATGAAGGTACGTAGTAAAGACTGGTGGGAGAGAGTCATACTGAAGGAATTCACAGATTTTGAGTGGAAACAAAATTTCTGAATGATACAGCAGTCATTTATGACTTAATGTCAGATTATATCACACCCACAGAAAATACAGTAAGAGCACCTATACCAGTAATAATGCGTGTTGCTGTTGCCTTTTACAAGCTAGGCTCTTGCGCCGAGTATCGCGTTATCTCCAACCAGTTTGGCATCTAAAAAAGCACCGTCAAGAAATTTGTGTACCTGTTCTGCAAAGGAATGATTTATACAACTTATAAATAAAGAAGAAGTTTTGGAGCTGGCGCGCAGATTTGAAGCAATTTCCCGTATACCTCAGATTATGGGCCTAATCGATGGAACACACATTCCAGTTCTTCCTCCCAACAGATGGGTATAAAGATTTTGTAAATAGAAAAGGCTGGTCTACTTACGTGCTTCAAGGAGTAGTTGATGACAAAAGCTGCTAAGTCAATTTCAAAGAATCATTTTAATTACATTTAAACAAACATTTATTTTCTACATTTGTATTTTAAAATTGTTGCAGATAACAGAAAACATACAGCAGAGTCTATGTTAAGATAAATACTAAGCATTATTATATAGTAACATTAGATACACTATATGTATGTATATTGTAAAAATATCATTCTATTTTTCAAGGTTATAACCATAAAATGCAGATCAGTTCATCTTTGTTTCTAAAATCTATTTTTATTTTTTTGTATTTTCTAGCTTCTGGAACATCAGTTGCAAAATGCCTGGGAGTGCACATGATGCCATTGTGCTTCGTCAATATGAGCTCTTTCAGAAGGCTCACCTCCTGCCCAAGGTAATTTGTTATGTAAGACAGCATATTCTTAGAGCTTGATAATAGCTATGGTACATAATATCCATCTTCTTACTTTATAGGGTGTGAAAAACATTGAGGGAGAAGAAGTCTGACTCCTGGTTGTTGGTGACCCTACTTACCCGTTACTTGACTGGTTAATTAAAGGGTACACAAACTCCCTCAACTTGACACCTAAGCAGGAGTCATTCAATGTTTACCTTAGCTCACTTAGGGTATGGGTATGGGTAGCAGTTTTGAGATAAAGCCAGAGAGGTCAGGTTGAGATGGTTTGGACCTGTGTTGAGGAGGAATAGTGGATATATTGGTCAAAGAATGTTGGAGATGGAGCTGCCGGGTAGAAGGAGAAGAGGTAGACCTCAGAGAAGGTTTATTGATGTAGTGAAGGTGGACATGGAGATGGTTGGTGTAAAAGTAGAGGAGGCAGTGGATAGAGCAAGATGGAGGCAGATGATTCACTGTGGCGACCCCTAAAGGGAGCAGCCGAAAGAAGAAGAAGTTGTATTTTTTTTCTATTTGTTTATATGCCTGTAGATAGTATCTGGTATATTTATTCTTGTTATATGTCTACACCTTTATTACTAATAATGTACTGTGTTGTGTGTCTGCTAAATTTCCTTCAGGACCAATAAAGTATCTATCTATCTATCTAGCTAGCTAGTTTAATTTCAATATAAAGGTTTGGTGGAAAAGCTTTGAACTACTGGAAAGGCAGCATGGTCTCCCATTCAGTCACTGACCTGGACCTGCCTTGCTTAGCTTGATAAATCAATCTTGCCCAAGGGTTGCCAGCCCCATATAGCCACTGGTTGAAGCTGGCTTTCAGTATTGGCCATTTAAAATATCCCACCACTCCATTAGCACTTAACACAGGCTGACATTTTTTTTTCAAAGTTCTTCATTTTAATTCAGGCTCATGTTTATTTCAAAGTAAAGGTTAGATTCATCACCTGATTAGTTTTCAAGAAAAGCCCTGGCTGAGTCCCACGTTGCTTAATTTCTGACATGAGACCAGACCAAGGGTTCTGACAGATTTGTATGCACTGGCTGAAGCTGGAGGCCTATACAGGCCTTCTAAAGTAATTCAGTATAATGTTTGATCAAGAACATGCAGAAAACCTATTGGTTGCCTAAGTAATCTATCAAGCTAAGCAAGGCTGGTCCAGGTCAGTGACTGTATGGGAGGCCAGGCTGCCTTTTCAGTAGTTCAATGCTTTTCCACCAAACTTTTATTTTTCTAACAAAATTATGGATACAGTGAAAAGAAGTTCATCCTGTGGGACTAAGCAGAAGACCTAAGACAGTTAATTGGAAGTCTACATGTACTTGATTATATATTCTAATGAATTACTTTACAAGACCTCTACAGGTCTCCAGCTTCAGCCAGTGTATATAAATCTACGAGAACCCTTGGTTTTGTTTCATGTCAGAAACTAACCAATATGAGAAGTTGCAATCAGATTTTAAACCTAACCTAAATTTTGAAATGAACAAAACTTTAAATTAAAATGAAGAACTTTAAAAAAAAGTCAACCTCTCTTAAGTCCTAATAGAATGGTGGGATATTTTAAATGGCTAGCACTGGAAGCCAGCCTCAACCAGTGGCCCTATGGGGCTGGAAACTCATGGACTAAAATGGTCCAGGTCACTGACTAAATGGCTTGCCTATAGCTCAAAGCTTTTCAACCAAACTTTTATTTTGAAATTGAACTATGGGTACTGTGAAAAAAGTTCATAATGTGGTATTAAGCAGAAGGCCAAAGACAGTCAAACTTCCATTCTTTTTTTAAAGTTGCATTTTTTCTTGTAACTTTCACCTTTCTTTATGCAACTGGTGCAATATATGTATATCAGAAGTTCTTTTTTCATACTATTTGCAAGAACCTGCATGCAAAATCATTTAAGATATAATTTACAATAAAATATAATAATCAAAACCAAATGCATCCTGTATTATACTGATTTTGGAAAAGATTTAGCTTTAAGTGTACCACTACATGGTTATTATTTCTTTTGTGTAAACAGTTCCATGTAAACAGTTAATTAAAACCAGTAATAAAAAATAACTGCTTGTGCATTTTAGTTAAAAACACTTGATTTCATTTGTATATTCAATACAAATTTTCAGAATAGTGTGCCTATTGTGAAAACTGATTGTGAGGATTGCCTGGACTTAAACTGGCTTTATAATTGGCTCAAAAGTTAAAGCATGCATGCAAGAAATTGGAAAAGACAAAACTGTAGGTAATAGAATAAAACAGGAATAATTAATAATTGTTTTTAAGTATGTAATTTACCAATTTAACAGGCATATGAATAGAATTCTAATTTAAGAATGAATAGGAATAGATTTTTTAAAAAATAAACATTTTATGAGCCTTTACTAGATTGCACTGGGCTGCCTCAAGGTTTGGAAATAGGTAACAAATTGATTGCATTTATTGATTTATTTTTATGCGTAATTCTAAAGTTCTAATGTTAGTCTTTTTTACATGCTACATGATAGTATGCAAGATTTCTGCATTTGCATCCAGTTCTATGAAAAAATTGATGCAACCGGTTAAATGACATTTTGTTTATATACTTCTGCAGATTTTAGTGCAAAATTACTGTTTATTCACTGTTTTATGTTTTTATGTTAGATTTAACATAAAAAGATTATGTTAGATTATATTAGTTTTATGTTAAACTCGTTGAAAAACTATATTAAAAAAACAGAAATTCCACACTGAATTTTGCAGAAAATATATAAAACTTGGTCTGGGCAGTACACCAGAATCTTAGAATGTATGTTACCATGAGTTGTGAGAAGAAATAGTGCCTTCTCAAAAGTGAAGAATTCACATGCAGCCCCAGCCCATTCTCCCTTTTTACAAAACTAAAGAGATGGTTGTTGACTTCTGAAGAGTGCGAGGTGACCACCTCCCACTGAACATCACTAGCTCTGCTGTGGAAATCGTCAGGAGCACCAAGTTCCTCAGTGTCCACATCACAGATAACCTCACCTGGTCCCTCAACACCAACTCCATAGCCAAAAGAGCACAGCAGTGCCTCTACTTCCTGTGGAGACTGAAGAAGGCTCACCCCCCCATCCCCCCCTCCTCACCATGTTCTATAGGGGGACTCCCAAGCAGCTGCATCATTGCTTGGTTTGGGAATTGCACCGCCTCAGACCTCAAGACCCTATAGTGTATAGTGAGGACAGCTGAGAAGATCATCGTTTCTCCCCTCCATCACAGACAACTTCACCACATGTTGTATCCAGAAAGCCTCTAGCATTTTGGATGACCCCATCCATCCCTCACACGGACTTTTTTCACTGCTGCTGTCTGGCAGAAGGTACCGGAGCATCCGTGCCACCACTGCCAGACCCTGCAACAGCTTTATTCCTCAAGTAATCAGGTTCTTAAGCTCACAAGGACTGAGCTAACCCCCGCCCCCCTCACACACATACTCCACAGACACAACTCTTTTGATGATACTTGAGTGCTAATTATTTATTGTGAAGTTTAGAAGCTAAGCCAATGAGCAGCTTAATATGTAAAAAATATCAACTTATTATCAACTTGCTGATGATGATAATGTTAATTACTACTACTACTAATAATAATAATAGTAATAACAATTATATCATTCATATATAATTTCATTCATTTATAATAATCATTAAGAGAAATTTAGTTAAGTATAGGCTTCATGATTTCTTCATACTGAATAGGCATAATTTTACTGAGCAATCTCGTTGTGTGTGTGTGTGTGTGTGTGTGTGTGATGTGACTTAGCAACTGCATGCATTAGGAGGTGTGTCAGTGCGTGTGTGTTTGTGTAGGTACACAAGGGGTTTGGTCTGAAGAGCTTTTGGTCCATGAGATCACTACTTCTGCCAATATTGTTAGGCTTACCCTTCTGTGTTTTAATATCTGACTCATTGCTTGTTTTGTTTAATGTCTGTTAACTTTATTTTGTAAAACAACAAGCTAAAGTTCTGTGGTCAGCAGCTTCCATTAAGATGATCAGGTCATAACACTGTTGTTCTAGAATTATCTCCTGATAATTTCCTGACCAGTGCCTCACACAGAGATGGCCAGTTTATTAAAGTCTAAAGATTCATTATTGATAACTCATTATTTGTTCACTTCAAAATTAAAGTGTCATGAAACATCATTACTTAATTAAAATAAAATTCCATAAGCTCTTAATTGTGCAGAATAGTTGAGTGTAAATATAGAGTAAATATAGCCTCATAGTTCCAGTGCAAAACTAAAGAAGCGAATTTAAAACACCAAACATGTTTTTCAACTGTTTTGAGATCATTTGGGCTAAGTGGGGAAAAAGAACAAGTCTCAGCTTCAGATGTTCTGCCTACCGTATGGACTGTCTAATATCAAAGTATTTACAACGAGGAGAACTACCACTCATTGTCTTCCAGGTTGGTGAGACAGTAGAGGGTGCACCTGAGAGAGTCTAATTTGAAGGGGTTTCTATGAAGCTTTTATGCACTGTAATTTGTAAATGGTTATCGTTTATACAGAAAAATGCACTCACAGAACATAAAATTTCTCAACACTGCAGTCATATTTATTAACACTTCCCCGTGTTTCACGTACACTCATGACACCAACCAGTGTGAAGCGTTTTACTCAGCCAATGAGCTAAGCAGTTTGATAACCAACCAGTGTTCAGTAGCTGTAATATTAGCATCCTGTAGCCTTTACAGTGAGAAATACTGGAATGTTTTCAATGATTATTTTACAAAGTTTATTCTGTCTCATAGATGTAAAGGATTAAAGCCTGCATGAAAGACTAGTCAAAGTATTTAACATTTTTAGCCATCTCCTTCCACTGAGGTCTCACGTGTCCCTCTTAATATTTTGCAGTCATGTTTGTAGTACATGTTTTTAGAAGAGAAAATGGCTCTGGTCTGTTATCTTGAAGTTTAAGTTTTTCTTAGTAGCCAGTTAATTAGACATCTTTGCGTTTGCCAGTGCTTTCCCATTGGGACTACCCCTACACATCATAAAAAAAGGCTGCTATTGGTTATTTTGAATGACAGCCTTTCAAAGTCTATGATCAAAAATAGGCAGAAGTCTGGTTTGCTCTGTGGTTCACAAATCTGTCAGCTCATCACATTCCCCGTGGTTTTGTAGAGCTCCATCTTTATTTTGAAGCATGTTTTGGTTGCAGAAGCAAGCCTCTCAGTTTGTTTTTGCGAAATTTATTCTTCCATCGATCTGCACAATGTTTTCTGTGGTACTGGCTGCCGCACAACCCCAAACCATAGTAGATTCGCCTCTATTCTTAACAGTGGTCAAGGTATTGTTTTCTTTAAATGCTGAACATACCTTTGGTGATTTGTAGACTGTTCTGTTAATTTTTTACTTCATCAGTCCAAAGCACTTCCCAAAATGCCTCTGGCTTACCTGGATTCCTTCTGATAATCAGTCCTAACAAGCAAGGCCTAATGAGTTTGTACTGTTTTTGTTTTCTACTTTTTTTCTGATTCTGATTAAATACACCAGCAGATTCTTTTTTCTCTTCTTTCTTCAAAACCCAATTGTTTTCACCATGCCAAGTTTCCCCTGCTGCAGCTGAATTCTATTCTTTAACAATACCTTTGTGGCTTTTGCAAAGACCAAAAGATCAAAGACTACAAATGTAAACATAAAGCACATTCAAGTTGGTTGCATTCACACAGCCATGGTAACAATTCTAGTCACTGTGCTCACCTAAAACGGTGATATTATTCTACTTCAATGCAATAAAAAGCACAAAGAACAGAAGGTTAAATTCATGTTCATCATTTTATTCCCAATCTCTGTCCTAACGGCATGAGAATAAAAACAAATGAACTAAATAATATGGTTCATCAACTTGTTTCAGCTGCCAAATAAAAAAACCTTTTCCCCATGTCTAAACTATTCATTTAATGAACTGTCAATGACAAAAACAAGAGGCAATTAATACACTCATTTACACTTGTGTTTTATTGACAAAGATTAGGAGAATTTCTACAGCCCCAGCCAATGACCTACTTTTACACTGTTACATGCATGAAGAGACTGAAGAGAATGCATTTTTTGGGCCTGTGTACAGAACAAATAAATGATTCTGTAACTACTGAGCCAACAGCAACATTTTAATCTACAACTGCATATCATGTAAGAAAATGAAAAACATGGACAAATAAATCATTTTCTGTTAGACAACAAAGACAGTTATATAGTTTTATATACACATGAATAAGGCCCATGTACACTGTGCTATGCGGTGTGGTAAGAGTCAGGACAGTGATCATTGTTTGGCTCTGTACTCCATCACACTGGACTGAAAACAATGAATGCTAAAGTACAGACTGTTAGCTTCGAGGGTATTTGCAAATAATTTAGAGACCTGCAGACATCACCAGAATTTTCAGCCTAGTAACAGTAAGCCAAGTCAGGCTCAGGTCAGCTGGCAGACATCAGCAGTCAAGAATACTTAATGTCTTGGACGTAAAAACATAAGTGGCTTTAGTAGTGCCTCACACATGGGGCAGTGTGCTTTGACCACGAGCATTTCCTATTTCTCCCACAGTTTTTAAAATTCCAGTGGGGCTAATTTTCTTCTCATCCATTAGGACCTCTGTAGGCTTTTTATGCACTTTTTAGTCTAAATATGGTCATTCTACTCTTCAGCAAAAGCTGTAGACGCTTCTTTTATCTGTGCCTACTTCCTGGATCCTGCCCAGCAGTTAAAGTGCAGTGTCAATCACCAGGTCTAGTCTTGACTTGATTATGGGAAACTGTCTCCTCTAATGTTATGAATCATTTTGGATTGTAATATTCTGAATTATTCATTCTTTATTTTTTTCCTTTTGCTTCACCAGAGTTTGCACTTGTTTAGTCCTCATGCTGAACGACTTCCTTGTACATGAAGTGATCATGCACAACATGCAGGTTGGAGCAGCCAACTGGCTGAATCGTTTTTGGGCCGCCCCCCCCCAAAAAAAAGAAGGTAGTGACTACTGTAAGGTTCTACTAATAGGAAACCAAATTTAAACATATTTATGCACTTTAATGTAAAAGCCATTGTTTCATTTCAAATCCATTTTGCTGAAGCCAGATGGCACCAAAACACAAATGTCACTGTCCTACCAATTAAGAGACTGTGCTATACTTGCAATTTAGATGATCATAGCGATATGCACATATTTGCATGTTATGAATATATCAACCGACATATTTGGCAACGCTTATAAGCAGCAACTTTAAATGTAACATAACACAACTGAAAAATATCCAAACCAATAAGCCGACCACTTACTACATAAATTACGATATTTGAAGAAATTTGCCTTTTACTGACCATGAAGGATTATCACGACTGTATAATGCAAGAGACTTCATTGAAGCCATAACAAAATAACAAAAGGGACCAGCCCCAAGACTGCATAGCAAAGCATGAGACTCTTCCTCTGTTTCCTTCAATATTGTAGCAACAAAACATGGTGATTTCTGTAGAACAAAACAAGCATATTATATAAAAAGATACTGATAGTCAATAATAACCAACCAAAAAACGCTTAAGACAATATTTCTATGCATGTGCAGACCACGTTAAGTAATTCATTTTAAGATAATCTTTATAAACAAAGCACACTTGAATGAATTGCTAGAATCATGACATCCAACAGAATCTTAGTTCTATGATTATATAACTGGACTCCTAGGTGTTTTTCATATAATTGAACTGAAATGATCACTCGAGTTGTCAAATGTGACATCAGCCAGATTTTATATTCAGCAGAATAATCAAATAAATATTTACATGGGCACAACCTACCTGGCAACTACACTCACCACACCCATTTACCCAAAAGCCAAAAGGTTCCAAAATTGTTTCGGAAACATCTTTCAAAGTCTGCAGGCTCATCTTCACATGCTTTGCAGTTGTTTAAAAGATGTAATCATTGGTCATCTTTAGTGAGGGCATTGCCTCATGAACATTCTGGTCAAGCCGATGGTATTCCACACTGCGGGAGCAAAGGCCTTCTCTCCAGCGCCGACTCTGAGCCAGAAGCATGATCTACACAGACAATGGAAGCAGTTAACGTTGACAGGCAGGCAACTTAAGCAGGCATGGTTAAAACACTCACATGGAATCATGTAGATACAACACCCTTCATTTTCAATCCTGAACAGGACGGCATTCATAATTTTGTGATATGAAAAAAAAGGGACACTTCCCCAAAAGACCCAAATAAACCTTGATAGTTAAGGATGTTACACAATGGATATTAAGGCTATGTGAGTACCTAGAAAATCTGTACATCACTTGTTTTGACTATATGAAATGTCAACAATTCCCATAATGCTTTGCTTTGGATCATCACAAAATATCTCATAATTCATATAAATTATTATGATTAACAATCTAATGGTCTTTATGTTCACTGTACACAACTACTAAAACATAAGCTTAAAAATAGCCAAACTGGCTGACTGCCTGTCTTGCTTCAGAGCTGTCCATACTTAAAATTTGCCACATCATGTCAGACACAGCAGGAACCCAAATAAATGTTACTCACTACTGCCCTCTAGGTGTGTTACAGAACGAAGCAAAATTCAGAAGTTTTGCTGTTTTTGTAAAACCATAATATACCTCAAAAAACACATTTTCTGCTCATTTTACTAACATCTATCTGCCTCCCCCATTCACATTTTGTTCATAACACAAAACAATTGACTGTAAAAGCTAACAACCGTGGAAATATGTGCAATTATTTGAGTGGACTCCAATCCCCCCAATCATTGTGTTTTGGTGATCATTTAATCATTTTACCAATGTGATTATCATGTTGATGTTGTAATAAATTAAAACAAAGGTTTCACTGATACCGTATGAGTAGTGTCATCGAAAGTGGCTCTTGAACGCAGTATCCATATCAGTGATGGGGACACTTGAGTGACATTCTCATATTAGTCAGAGTTTAGAAACCAGGTTAGAAAATAATAATATTGGTATTGTGCTGGCTGATATGAAAAGAATCAGGTATCCGTATTGCAAGGAAAGGAAGCGGTATCGGTGCACTCCTAAACAAAACCTTGTACCTTTATAATACTTTGCTCATCTGCAATATAATGCAGGTTGTTTGTACCAAATCAGGACTTTGGAGGTGTTTTATAAGTGTTTTTTTCCCCATACATTAACAGTGTGTGACAATTCAGTTTGATAAGTTAATTTCACAATCACAAAAAAAAAATATGCTGTAAGCCTTATAATGTTAACTAATTGAAATCAGTACTAATTTTAAATTGATATTTTAATGCAAAGACAACCTGAATACAACTTGGACCCAAAGTGAATGAAACTAACTTGAGCTGGTTGAAACAGCGACTTCAAGTAAGTTTTACATATTGTTTTGTGTCACAAAAAGTTGGGTTTTCAAATAACGTGTGTCACACACATGATTTTTGGAAAATAAATACATATAAGGGGTATTTATCAAATACACTTTAAACTGGGCAAAGTTTTTTTCTTTACTGCGAAACACATCTTTGACAAATAATTTGAAAATTTATACCTTACACACACACACATACATACATACATACACACACACACACACACGTGTGTATGTATGTATGTGTATATGTATGTATGAGGTATAAATTTTCAAATTATTTGTCCAAGATGTATTTCGCAGTTATATATATCTTATATATAATCTTTAAGTCTAGACTAAAAACTTACTTGTTTAGTTTAGCTTTTGGTAGTTAATGTTAATTCCCTTTAGATAAGGCTGCAGATCCAGGGGTTCATGGACATAGTGAATTGTGGGTAAACTGAGATGCTGGTGCTGCTGTCACTCACTACATGCAGTCACTCAGGTTTGTGGACGGTGGAGTGGGTGAATGCCAGTGTCTCAGGGAGCCTCCGTGTCTATGTTACCTTCTGGCTCTCTCCCTTTAGTTAGGCTGTTATATTCAGACCTGCCGGAGTCGTTAGTCACACTCTGATAATTTTTTACATTTTCTGTTCTTCATAAATCCAGTCTAAACTAATTCCTAAATCTTTCCTTCCTCCGAGTTACTGACTGTCCACCGGTCCGGCCCAATACTGATGGATGTCCCACCCTCAAGTCCCCCTGTCCCCCTGATTGACCAGACTGATGGAAGTTTCTGGAACGCAGCTTCTCCACTACAGATCACATCCAAATCTATATGAACTCCCCATAGGCACATTCTTGTACGTATATTCGTATAGGAACACAGACTACCATATCCTTTAATGTAAAGGGATTGGGGTGTACCTACGAAATATTATCCAACTGAAACATAAAAAGAATGTTTCAGAATGAAACATTTTACTGTTTTAAAAAAAATGTTATTTTTTTAGCTCAATAACGTATCAAACTGCTACCCATGTATTTGTGATGTGAAATGTACTGATGAGACTATAAAGAATTATTACATTATTGGTAAATTATTACATCATCGGGTTATACAATAATCAAGTGTGGTTGACATGCTGGATAGGACTGAACAGCTGAAACAGCTGGTTAATTGGACATTTTAGACATTTTCAGTTATCTGGTATAAAAAGATTAAAAGCAGGGTGTTTGTTTAAAACTAAGGGGATTAAAACATTAAAATTGGTGCCTCCATTTCTTTGTGTAAACCAAGGGTTCTCAGTGTATAAATTTCATTTTCTGGCAGTCCCAAACACACCTTAAGACCTATATTCAAACCGCAGATTTCTGATGACATAGCACAGGTATGATAGGAAACGGAACACAACAAAAAGGTTAAATGGCTGGGGGTCCCAGAATACTGGATAAAAGTCCCCTGGCACGAGCATTAGACAGGGCTACACAGCACAACACCTTAACAAGATCCGTATTGTCGTGTTGAACTTTATAGCTACATCCTGCCAAGCAGCAACAGATAAACAGTATAAATCAGTTCAGGATGCTCTGTCTAATAACAAGATAACACTAGTGGTTATAGAACAGCATTAATGATTAACTAAGAAATAAAAGGTCAGTGATAACAGTGTGCCATCCAATGTCAGAAGGAATCTAGTATTACTAACCCCATTTGACTTGCAGCTCCAGTGCAAGAAGCTGATAAGATTACATTTAGAGAAAGCTATAATACAAGTGCTCGATATTGGCCAGATCATAGGCTTTAAAAATAGTAATATACCTTTCTCTTATTGTGGTAAGTGATGTAGACTATGGCCACCAGAAAAGCGATGATAACCAGGTGGAAAAAGAAGTGAGAGTCTTCATCTTGGGTGTTGTAGATGGTGGTGTCCTTCATATGTACATCTATCTTGCTTTGCAAACCTTGATCGTCTTCCTCCTCCCCATCATCATCATCATCATTATCCTCTTGGTTTTGGTTGGTTGATTGAGTTTCGTCATGCTCAGGGTTACCTGCAGGCAAGTATTCGTTGTCATCATCATCATCATCACCATAGTCATCCGTGACCATCTCAACAGGAGATGTAGTGGACTCAAAAACCAAAGTTTTTTCTGATTCAATCGGGCTGACCGGCTTGGCCTCAGGAGTGCTAGTGGGCTTCTGAGGACTTGGTGTCCCCTTACTTGGCTTCAGCTCAGTGTCTTCTGAACCAATAACAGGAACACTGGTTGGTTTGGAAGGGGCGGGTGTTGTAGGTGGGGCATTAGGCATGGTTTCTGCAGTGGTGCTGGCACTTCCAGGAGTACTAACCACAGTGGGTTTTACTTCCTCTTTTGATTTCTGGTCTGACGACATATTTTTGTTGGACACCGAACTGCTTATAGTGGTGTTGTCAGTGATCAGGTCTGTGGCTTTTGCTCCTTCTGATGTCACAAGAACTCCATCTACAACAAGATGCAGTATAATTAGCATTAATAAACTGTAAATCTGTGAATACACTCAATTCCATACCCATTCTATAAAATACCATAAAAAGCAACCCTCAATCTCCACTGATGTTAAGGTAAAATAAATACATTATAAAACATGTCATGCTTTGGGCCCACACCAACATATATTCAGTTCCCATGGTCCTTATGTGTCGGCCAAGTAACCTATGACTAGTATAACGGTGAGGAATTCAGCACTACGGATTAAGAATGTTGCTCACAGGATCAATAGAGCCGTTCATTATGCTTCATGATACTGTGTCAACATCAACACAGAATACAGGGCTGCTCTATACATCAAAATACATTTAGGGCACATGTGCTATACCTTCAAATATGGTAACGTTTTAATGCATCACAAAACTTGGACACCCCAGGTACTAGAGAGCGCAATGTCAATTACTCTTTTACAATACTAATATTAAAACCATGACATGAAAACCTTGAAAATCAGACAATATCAATCCAATGTTTTTTCTTTAAAAGCCACTACCCTTTAAATATATTAGTATTTCAATTAAGATGATATAAAATTGGCTATCATGCTCAAACTACTCAAACCTTCTACTAAACCACATGAAAACACAGCTAAAAACATGACACCACACTATGTGAGTGTGGGGCATTTCAGGCTAGATTTGTTACTGGTTTTTAAACAATATCCAACCCAATATATTTATACTGGTATCAGTCCAGCACCAATGCGAATTGTTAACTACAGATATGCCATCTCTACCCATGTTGTGAAGCACCCAGGCCTCAGCTCAATAAAGAAAAAGAAGGCTATGAAGGACTAAGGTTATGACTTACGCATGTCCTCTGTATAATTTTGTTCTGCACATATAAAGCAGAGGCAATGTGTTATTATGGAAACTTCCAATCAAACGTGAGCTAGTTGGTTAGCTAGCTAGCTTACAAGTCTAGAAACAGCTAAACCAGAAAAACAGGCTGTCGCCAGCCAGCACTACATAACGACGCTGTCGTTTATAAAGACATAACCGTCGATCCTTCACCTGGCATTTACCTATTACACGCAGAACAGCCCATGTCAGAGGGGAAAGCACGTATCTGGTTCTCTATTACTCGGATCAGACCAGTGAGTGAGCAGAGTCCAGCAGGAACTAGCTAAGCTAACTAACCCCAGCTAGATAGTAAACTCAACTAACAGGAATCCAATAAAACCGCATACCTGTCATTTGGCTGTGTTTCATGTAAGTTAGCGTCTAATGCCAGACATTCACTGTTCACTCTTAAAACAATTCAGTCGTTTTGCTAATATCACCAACTTCTGTTTCAGTTAGCTAGGTTAGCTAAAGTCAGCAGTAGGCAAATACTTTCAACCAAGTTAGCTAAAAGCTAGCCAACTATCTAGCTACCCAAGAACTTTAACCACACAACCTAACAGTTCGTGAACTCCTAATACGCCATATAGCCTTGTTTAACCTTAAGCCAAGGAGCGTCAATTACTCAGAAAGAGATATAGCTACGTTAGCTTGCTGATCACTCAATGAAATTCAAACGCTTATTTCCAAGACAGGCAGCGTTAGCTAGCTAGCCGTCGAAGGTAGCTACGCTAGCTAGGTTTCACAGTCAGTTGAAGTTAAATGGCATAAGAACCTAATATATACCCTATATTCAAATTCTATAGTAAAGCACGACACACACAACATACCGTTAGGTGTCTCAGCCCACCCAACAGGCAAAAGTTGCAGAATGGCCAACGTGGCTATAAAACAAGCTGCTGATGACCATTTTCGCTCCATCTTCATCGCTGCCACCATCTTGGCTGAACTGAGCCGAGGTGTTGTGAGAGCCGGTTTTGTCCTGGTGAGAGAGGCGTGTTCAAATACCACACAGTTCTCTACCTGCCGGAGGGCTGATCCGCAGGAACAGAGTACGTGTACAACATCGTAAATATAAACTTGAATAACGAGAGAAGCGTTTAAATGTGAGGTGAAAAACCTCCTCTTAATTTCCTTCTGTTAAGTCAAACATGTGACTAAATGCGTGAAGATCAGATTTGGCCCTCAACAGCTGCCCATCCTGTGTGTCTGATGCTGTTGCCTCTTCTGCCTTGATCGGGTGCCCACCGCTAGCCAGCCTTCTGGACCAGGCTTGACCACCATTGAGCTGCTTGCTGTACAATCCTCAGCCTCAGATGCTGCTGCTGCATAATCATAAACTAATCAAATGGACCACCCTGAGTCTTGGTTCCTCTCAAGGTTTCTTCCTCTTGCTCTTGAATTGAAACGCTTACTGGAGTATTTGGACAGAACAAAGAGAAAATTGAGAAATATAGCTTTTCTTACTCTCTTTGTAAGGACAAGCAGTGAATGACAGGAAAGAAGCAGAGTCGCTGTTTAAATCACTTTTTTTATTGACCTTTAAGGAGTTACAATACTGCCAAATACATAGTGTTCTGAACCTACTGCAAAATCAGAAGTCTACATCCCCTAATAAATGTAGTGTTTTTTTCTCCCAAAAACATTTGCTATAAGAAGGTTGGCCAGTGAATAGGATGAATTATCCATCCTTTAATTTCAGGGACACTTGACAAGAGTTTTGATGTAAACCTTACAGACAGCATAGAAGAACACTGGTAAAACAATATTTTGCTATATGTAACAAAAACAAAACAAAAAAAAAAAATCATGTCCAGTTTTCACACACAAAGACACATGAGACAAAAACACGTTTTCAGGTTTGGTGTGGAGCTACTGCAGAGGTGGAGGGTAACTACACCAGCCACAGTGTGGAATCACATACCTTTTTTCATCTATCAATTAGATTGATTTCCATAAAATAAGTCCTTTTTTACAGAAATAACCTCTAAGTAGCAAAGGAATGTTCTCGTGACTCTCTGTAGTATCGCTAGGACTAGTCTAAACGCAGACTGTAGTGTCCAGAGTATTATGGACAACTGTTCTGACCACTCACCATCTTTAGTATTTTTCTGAAAAATATTCATTTCCTTCCTCTGCACTGTAATAAATAAATTAATTTGATCAGATGTGTCTAGTGAAATATTACAAATCGTCACAATCTGTTACAACTGCCATTTATCTTTTGTGAGATCATCCCAGCACAGTACTTGTCCCTTTTTCTGAAAAAGTGAGCCACTGAATTCCATTAATTTACCTAAGAATCCTTTAAACGTGGCGGTTCAACTGTGAGTGATTTGGAAATGCAGAAGCTTTTCTCAATCAGCGCAGATATTGAAAGAAATACGAGGTGTGTAAGGGTATCTATTCATATTTTTTTCTTTTTTTTGAGGTTGGGGATTGCTGCATTCCTTACTTTTCTATGCTTCAAACTCCAGGCCTAGACCCAGCTTGTGTCCACCAGCATTAATGTTCTTCCCATCCAGGAGAGCAGACAGGGTCAATTTAACACCTAGGTTTAAAAAAAGAAAAAAAATTTATATATGTATGTATCAGGCAATTCATATTGCAGGTAATGAAAGTAGAGATAAGAACATAGAAAATGAAATGAAAATGCAGCTACTTTTAACTAGTTTTTGCCATGATTTTCCTATCAAATCTGCCTCGGTTTTCACATTAAAAGGCAGCAAGGCACAAATGTCGCCCCATGTTTGTCTTTTGTGGGTATGCTGCTCTTTATGTCTGACAAGAAAATGCAAAAAATAGATGTAAAAAATAAATAATAATAATAATAATAATAATAATAATAATAATAATAATAATAATAAGTACTACATACAGTTGTATTAAAAAATGTCCACATCCTCTACTAATCCTCTAAACACCCCACCCCCACCCAAATATGTTAAACTCTGCAAACAAATAGAAATTATGCATTAAAATCAAGATGAGTACAACTGGTCCAGAGCCAATAGTTTATACTGTTCCTTCACTGTGTCATAATTCATTTGAAAAAATCTTGATTTTTCAGACCTCGTTTCCCAGTCTCTCCCCTGAACTTTCTGTTCCTATTCCCAATAGTCTTGCGGCAAAATTGCAAGAGAAAACTTTTGTTCACAGTTGGTAATTCAATAAAAGTGGTAAACGCAGTAGATATTATTTCACATTTTCTTGTGCCTTGACTGGCCTCGAAAACACTCACAAGGCAAACTTGCTACAATATTAGTAACTTGTCGCCTCCTAGTGTATGGTGAGCAATCAGTCAGTAATTCAAACATACGAATTATACAAAATACAGAATTTATATGATCAGTGCACCAAAAACTGAAGTTTGTTGCAGAATGGAGTAATATTAAGGTATCGATACAATAGAAGGTAGATAATGTAGATTAAATAAAATGCAAAGATTACACCTAAATCTGTCAGTCTTACAGACAAGAGTTGGCCAAACTGATTATCTCAGGGGGCCAAAGTACAATGGCTGTGGTGCATTAAAGTCTTTTTTAACTTACCTGGCTTCAGGGTCTGAGTGTATCCCAGGCCAACAAGGCTAGAGTTGTTCACTTTGGCCTATAAAACATATTTAAAATATTATTTAGTTTCAAACAAACTAAGCACGACATTTCCAGGTTAAGGTCCCACACTGTGGGATCAAGAGTACTCATCAAGAGGGAGTTTAATCTGAGCCACATTAAAAGGCCAGACAGTGGGAAGGTCACTGCACAGCCAATGAGAGGGCTTAATGACATCACAGACACAACATACCGAAAACGAGGCGTCTGCATCAATCTGATACTTGGCAGCAATGCCAAAGCGGGTGTTGCTGTTGCCAGCAGTCCAGGCCAGATTGACTGCTGTCTCCAGTTTATCATTCACCTTCTGGTAGATGGATCCACCAAATTCAGTCCCATCATTCCTGTTTTTTTTTTTTAAGGAAAAAAAGAACACTCTATAAATGTTTGTAATGACCTACGTCCGTGAACTTTAACATAAACCTTACCACAAAATAATCCATTTAAAATGTATTTATGCATTAAGCATAAACTTAAACATCTCATTCCACCATATTAAAAACTGCAACCATCCCAGCTCTCTCCAATAAATACAAGTGCTGTGTGTCTCAGCAAGAGACAAATAACATTAATGCTCTCCAGACAAGCCACAAAGCCCCTGACAAATCCAATTCAACTTACTGGGAATAAAAGTGGATAAAAATAACCTGCTATTCAGACCTAGGCCTAGACATCGTAAGGTGCAATGGAGAGCAGACAAGCAGGACAATGCCACGTTCAGTCTTGCTTGTGGTAAAACAATTAATACTTGGCAAATTATGTTAATATATTAACCGTACTAGACAACACTTAGCTCGGCATGCAAACAGTGCGCCAGTGTGCTTAAAAGCAGACTATGTTGGTAACTGGCACATGTCTGTCATAAGGGCCGAGGGGAAAAAAAAGTTGAGATAGCTTACACATTTGTGTGGAGCTGAAATTCGTCAGTTTTATATCCTACGGCAAAGTTGCTCTGGGTGACTCTGTTCTTTCCTGCCTCGAACGTCATCTGGTAGCCAGCAAGCCAGCCCTCATAGCCCACCACTACGGCACCATGTACAGCAGTGCCATTGATATCATAATGTACATCGCAGCCGAGATTGATGTGCTCCCGCTTGTAGCCGCTTTTGATCTTGCCACTCTTCTTCCTATGTGGAGAAATCAAGAAACTTATGGTGAATGGTACTACCAAACTGATGTTCCCTTTGGGGGTGCAGGGCGGGGCGGATCTTATTGTGAGACAAACCTAGATTAAAAAACATTTTTGAAATATTATGTTTGAATTTTCATGTTAGTGCAATTAAACAGCTCATACATAGTGATGTATGCGAGTGTGATCATTTCTCTTACAGATTATACATGGTTTGATTTGTAGGTGTTTCGAGTACTCAAGTACTTTACAAACAGCTTATCATTATGATGAATTTACTCACTCTTTTCTGAGGTAAATTGGCCAGATCTACAGGCCAGGTGGCCTGCTAATGTTCAATAAAAGTCATTCAGTTAAAGACACTAAATAGCTAGCATTAGCGGAGTGCTCCTTCTTAATTTTATATATAATTAACCATATCAAGAAAACCGCTCATCATTTGAGTGAGCCATGTTGCTGTGTTTTGCAGCCAACAGAGCTACTTACTTCTCTGCCATATTGGCGTGTGCACAGTAAAACACCTTATTCTTCATTGTAGCCGAGCCAGTCAAATTAATCCCAAATAGGAATAAACTGTAGCTCCCTTATAGACTTGCAGATGCCAGCATTGGACTAACTCACTTTGTAGTTTTACCTGCCACTCAGTTTAGGGAGGTTTCTAAAACATGACATGAGTGACAGCTCAGCTTATCTGAGTTTACCTTAGATAGCGTAGATGCTTCAGCTAAAGTGACACTGCTGGTGAGTAAGTTTAGAAAGACAAACTTATTCACTGTTTGTGACTACTACACAGGCGCCTACGTAGTGTTTACTTCTCAAAGAACAATTCAAGTTTTTGTAAAATAATCTGTAAGCCTTGTTGTGAGTGTTTGAGGCCACTCGAAGCACAAGAAACTGTGAAATAATATACACCGTGCATTACCACTTTTACTGAAACATCAGAAAAAAGAAAAAAGACATACCCTGTGTTCGGAGAAAAGGAGGAATCAAATGTCAGCTTGAGTCCTTTGGCCAGCTAGAGACAGTAGAGGGAACAAACCACAGTCCATGATTAAAGAAGAGTTCAGGTCTACAGATCTCAAAGTAATACTTCACTATAAAAATATAGACATGTTTGCAATTTTATCCCAATGTGTTACATCTTCTTCTTTCGGCTGCTCCCTTTAGGTGTCGCCACAGCGGATCATCTACCTCCATCTTGCCCTATCCATTGCCTCCTCTACTTTCACACCAACCATCTCCATGTCCACCCCAATGTGTTACTTAGTGATCAGATAAACGTAACAGAGCTGTCATGTAATAACCCTCACCAAATGTAGTTGATCTGCCAGGATGCAAGGTGTATTCTGTTTCTCTAATTTGTTTGCTGGTTGATGTGAACGTAGCTAAAAGGTAATGCAAGGCTTTACTCCAACAACTGGATAAAAGCATGAACAAAATTCAGGCTTCATGTTGGCCATGCATACTGTGGAGCTATTTGAGAATTTTTAAAAAGAAAGTGTTTGGTCTCCATGGTTTGCTTCTTTCGTTTTTGTGCACAATCATGCCAAATTCATCAAACACATGTTTACTGATTACTTTTGTAGTTACTGACTGCTTTTAAGGGAAGGGTAACTCTGTCTATTCTATATCTATTTTTTTATTATTCATTTTTTTTAAATGCATCATTAACAGTCTGTTTAGTTGGAGAAAGACAGGGTCCTCTCACCTGATCCTCCAGGGTAATTTCTGTGCCCAGTGTGTTGTCAGTGTTCCACTTCTCAGTGAAGGTCAGTCCATGTTCAGCCCATTTGTACTTGGTCTCCAATGCTCCTGACACCTTGCTGGTCTCGGTGTTCGCAGAGCCTGTACTTTTGAATTCCTATGGTCCGAGAATTCAGACAAAAGTATATTTACAGCACCAAGAATATGCTACAGAAAGGCCCAAGAACCTATACTTCCAATAGACTTAAAATGCTAAAACTTCGTCCTGTTCCTTAGTCAAGTAATTCTTCAAAGCATAGACTGCATCCACATCACCAGCAGCTGCTCTGAATGACAGTCATATTAAGGGCAACACTTCAGATTTGTTAGGTAAGTGATAAAGACTCTTCACTAGCAGTAGCCTCTATCTTTAGCCTGACATAAATTACAACTGCATTTTGCTTAGTACTACAAACGTCCATTTAGGTCACCCTGACCAGGTGGTAGTATATAGAATATACATGAAACGTGCTGACACACTACTACACACTTTTGGCAAAGCAACTACGTTACACTACAAGCAAAAAGAATTAACAATCTATGTAATACATATAAAGGTTTTACAATGGTTACCTAAATTTTACCATTACCTTCATGGTGGTAATAGCAGGTCCATCACAATACATTTTTGTATTGTAAGCCTGTTAGTTAATGATTTATGTTGCAAATTGCTTACCTTATTGTTAAAACACTAACTGACAACTAAGATTGATTATTTACAAGTGCAGTGATTGCACAATTAAATGATACAGTAAAAAAATAAAAATAAATACATGCAAAGCACTCACTTCTTCATGGGGGATCTTTATAACAAATATTCTTTTGATGCTACCTTCATTTAAAAAGAATTACAAGAGTTTTGGAATGAACTAAATACATGCCAAAATGATTGACTTTTTATATAATATGAATTAAACAGTTTCCAGTAGCATTAATGCCATTTAGCTCCAGAAAGCAGGTTGCTGCCCAGTTTTTAAAATCAAAGGGTGAAATACTCAGAATTAATTTAACATACAAAATGTTTCAACCCAGTCTTTAGGCATTATCTTAGAACATAGTACTTCGGTTTCTAACCACAGGACCACTGTTGGCTGGAAATTTCCAGGTAGACTATTCTGAATTAGTTTAATAATATACACAATGAGTTTTCAACCTTTCATCTTAGACTTAGTATCTCCAATAGTACAATAAGACATTTACCAATAACATCAGTTTAAATTTTTCCATGGCAATATGAAATTTTTACTGTCCTGTTAGTTTCTATTTCTGTGCAGATTCTAGCAAGCACTAGCATCTGTATCTAACGAGAAATTTAACATTCCTTTAAAACGATTTTCCAATACATTCTAAAACCTGACAAAATCCAGCAAAATACATCAAGCTGATATAATAGTGCTTTGTACAATAAACTGTTGATTACTTACCAGTCCATTTTCTGACTTTGTTTTCAAGTCCAACTTGATAAGACCAAAGCCTTGATAAGATCAAAGTAATTAATTAGTTTCACACAACAGTTACAACCTATTGTAATTTGGCTGCAAATATTTGCCTTTAAAATTACAAGCCATACAGCTTTAAATTACACTGATCAAAAACATAAATTAACTTTTTATTTTCAAATGAAAGCTATAAGGTAATCAGCCATCTGAAATAAATTGGCCCCTGATTAATGAGCTGAAATTAAAGTAATGACGCTTTTTATACAAAATTTAATTAAGGCTCTAATCAACATCTGATGTGACCAGAAGTTTCATCATGTGACAGCTTTGCATAGAGGTGAAGAGATTGAGATACTGTCAATTACAGGAGCCCACTAGTACTGATTATTCACAACATGCCTGATTAGTTTTTGTTCCATTCAAAATATTTGGTAATGAGATGTTGAGCACCTAAACCCAGATTGTAGCCAATTTCAATGTTTGTGGTACCTTTCCTGAAACATGGACGTTTTTACTTTGTGTGAATAAATGTCATCCACAATTTGCAGAAGGTGGTCCACAGCACACTGGATCTAGGTCCCCCTGTTGTATGCTTTTCATATCACATCCATTTCCCCTTCAATCGATGTTCTAGAAGAACAGCTCCCAACTAAGCAAACGAACTGAAATCAACTCCTACCATATCCCTTGGTGAAGACATCCTTGGCAGACTTTCCCAAGTCAACGTATGTTGGGGGAACAGCCATTATCTGCAAAACACAGCAGAAAATACATTACATTTCACAGAGCTACATCCTGAAGCTGAACAGGAACCCAGCCACAGAGGAATGTGTGCTCTTACAATAACTACTGGATTAACATGACAAGCTGTAGTCACAGGGTGCATCGGATGAATGGAAATTTTTACAATCATTAATTCTGTCCTGTTCAACTTTTAGGAAAGAGTTAGCAGAAAAACATGGTATGCTGATGCAAAAGTCACCTTTTATCCCATCAGCCTATTAGCTATTTTCACTGAACAACTCATTCTCAGCAGAAAACACAATGCAGTCACTTCTTATCAGGAAACAGGCTTTAAAAGTTGATCCTGACAGTAAGAGCCTGAAGTTACTGAATTACTACAACTCAGAACAGGTAAGAGCTTAGCTCCCCTGCAGGGACAAAAGGACGTGCAACTGGTAGGACAGAGTTTAACACTTCCCACGGAACAGCATGCAGCAGTGTCACACGCTTGATCTAGCCTGACAAGTTCGACCTCCTATAGCGCCTCCAATATTAGCTAATCACTTCTCTTTCATTTATAGCACTAGTTGCTAAGCATATGCGAAGCCGTTTCCATTTCAAATCTTCACTCTATACAAGTTAAATATATAAAACATTGCACTGCATTTACCAGTTTGCCACTAACAGATTTTAAAGTATGTATGTTTTAGGCCAAAAGCTTCTCTCAAAACTATTGCGCAACTATGACTCAATCATGTAATTGTAGACATTTCAAGCAGCACCATTCGCTCCAACAGCTCTTAGAGGCATTCAGACAGCTAGTTCCTAGCACAATGCAGTGAACACTTCTAGTGCCAATGTGCTTGTTGCCCATTTTTGGCAATCAGGTGAATCTAAACATCTGTCCAATGCCAACATATTTTTTTAAGGTACATTTTTTCAGTACAATTTACATGCGTTTCATTTCTATAGGGGTATTTCACATCAAATCCCTCTGAAAATACTTTGTTTATATCTTAATCATGCAATTATCCAGAAAGCTTGATAAAATCGGTGGATTTCTCCCTTCAACACCACTCTAACTAAATTTAAGTAGCAAGAAGTTTTATTAAAACGGTTCTTCAACATCCTTTGGGCTAATGGTTTTATTATTTTTATCTTTTGGCATTGACATTAAGTACTCACACCTAACCTTCTTCAAATATGCTAAGCCACGGCTATGTGGAAATCTTAAGTCTACATTTAATACATGAGTATGAACCTGAAAATGAAGGATTTGTGCGCTACGCCTTTCTGGGCTGCGTTTCAGGACGGACACAAACGTCAAGGTTACTCAATGGAGCCAAGGAACAGGAAACAAGAGGAAACGTAACCTGGGTGGAAGAAGCGGACAAGCCCAGATCTACAGACCAGAAACATGTTAGTTCCATGATTCAGGTTTAACCTGCCGTTCATGTTCAACTTGAACGAGCAGCTGATGCAACAGAAACGTGAACTACAGCATTTACAATGTCAACGAGAGTTTCCCAAGTATACAAAACCACACATGTTAGCATTTTCTTTAAACTGCTCAGGGGGTTATTTTTATTCCTATCACTGCCACTTCTCCAGGATTTCCTAGGGCGAGTCTCATAGGTGGATGTCAGTAAGGCAGTCAGAGGCAATGACGAACGTAGTCGTGCAAAGGATCACGAACATTCATGCAATTGTTCGGCTACTACCTGCCCCTTTAGCCACAAAGCTAGCTACATAGCCTTGTTAGCTGTCTGGCTAAGTGCACTGAAAGCTAAGAAATCCAACCAAACCAGCAAGATCACGGCTGATTTCAAGTGTTCAGGTAACTTACTTTGACAACTACAGCAAGGAAACAGTGATTTAATGATGCATTGATCGGTCTGACCACACAACACGGCTAAATCGCCAAAAGTCAAGGATTCCCTGGCCAGCTACTAGGCCGTGGTCACGTAGCTGGCTAGCTAACCTAGCTATTCAAGCTCTCTGGGCTGCACTGCACCACGCTCAATATCTCACCATCATCCCCACCATCAGCATCTTCACGACCGCGCTCGTACTGCTCACTGAATAAAACGCGGTGCAGTGCAAAGGCAGAGAACCCAAATCAGTGTTCAACGATTTTAAGCGCACCATAAAACGGATAAAGGTCATAAATGTCAAGATACCTTAGCAACTGCTTTCCAGCTCAGCCCAATGAGACCTTCTCCGTCGACTGGATAAAGGGATGAATGTAGAGGGTACGTTACGCTACATGCGTACGAACGCTTGCGCGCAGCAACACGCCTCCGCGCTATTCGTGCAGCGCAAGCGCAGTTTGTGGAATGGGCTTTTGCCGTATCTCACGGAAATCGTCTAGTCTGCCTCAATGCGAGCAAATGCAAAGTTGCTTGTGGTAGTTTGATTATTGTAGGGCGGAAATTCTGTTGCTTGTGGGCATAAATTATGTTATAATAGTATTAAGTGTTGTCCTAGAGGAGTACAAAGACCCCCTGTATTGAGATGTTGAGCAGTGAAACGGCGTTTTCTGGCGCGGTGAAACTCCAATACATGCTGTAGAAGACTAACAACACTTACATCATACGAGGAGGGCAGACACTTCTAACCACTAGTTGCACTTAACGGCCCAAACACACAGCTGCTCTAAAAACACATTTAATGTAGCAGCAGCAACAGCAAGTATGGTGCGTCCCAAGATCCTTTGCTCGGCCACAGCCCCTAGCTAGGCAGCGCTGCCTGTGGCGGACGCCACAATACAACACTCTGTGTGTGTGTGTGTGTGTGTGTGTGTGTACCGATACAGATTACACATAAGTACATACTGTCAATTTTGTCAGCTCTACTGTACACAGGAACCTGTACACACCTGTGTAATCTACATCTGTTTCTTGGCACCATTTGTTAGTCCCTGTATATCCTATTCTTCAATGGTCAAGACCACCTCAGAGCAGAGATTATTTGGGTGGTGAATTTTTCTCTGCACTTCAGTAACACTGACTTGATTGTGGGGTGTTAATGTGTTGGTACGAGTGGGTCAACATTTTTCAATACTCCACTTACTGTCTATTAGAATCCCTTCTTACTGGTCCACCTTATAGATTTAAAATCAGAGAGAACTGTTCATCTGTTGCTGCCAAGTTTGTGTTGGTCATCCTCTAGCCCTTCATTAGCAGACATAGGAAACTGCTGGTTGTTGGTATTTGGTTGGTGACCTAATCACAGCCCAGCACTGACACTGAGGTGTTTAAAAACTGTGGTGCTGCGACTGATCCACCAACCAAATAATACTTGCTCTGTGGGGGTCCTGACCATTGACAAGCTGGGTAAAAGGGGGCTAACAAATCATGCAGAGAAAAAGATGGGCTACACCTGCACCTATATGATTAGTAGACCTGATAAAAAGGACACAGAATGTAGATTCAAGGTAGGTGACCCAAGTGAATTTTGTATATATCGCTGTTGTCGGATCAAAACATATCTACAAAAGAATAACTTTACAGGAGAAGGAAAAAACATACTCTACTGGTGCATCTCAATAAATTAGAATATTATCAAAAAGTAAATTTATTTCAGTAATTCAGTTCAAAAAGTGAAACTCATATATTATATAGATTAATTGCACGCAGAGTGATCTATTTCAAGCATTTATTTCTTTTCATTTTGATGATTATGGCCTTCAGCCAATGAAAACCCAACCGTCACTATCTCAGAAAATTAGAATATTGTGAAAAAGTTAAATATTGTAGACACACGGTGTCACAGTTTAATCAGCTTATCAATACAAAACACCAAAGGTTTCCTAAGCCTTTAAATGGTCCCTCAGTCTGAGGCTACACAATCATGGGGAAGACTGCTGACTTGACAGGCAGTCCTGAAGGCAGTCATTGTAACCCTCCACAAGGAGAGTACACCACAAAAGGTCATTGTTAAAGAAGCTGGCTATTCACAGAATGCTGTATCCAAATATACTGAGTGGAAGGAAAAAGTGTGTTAGAAAAAAGTGCACAAGCAACAGGGATATCCACAGCCTTGAAAGGATTGTCAAGAAAAGGTGATTCAAGAATTTGGGGAAGATTCACAAGGAGTGGACTGCTGCTGGAGTCAGTGCTTCAAGAGCCACCACAAACAGACATATCCAGGACATGGGCTACAACTGTCACATTCCTTGTGTCAAGCCATTCATGACCCAGAGACAAAGTCCTGTTTTCAGATGAAAGTAAATTTTGCATTTCATTTGGAAATCAAGGTCCCAGGGTCTGGAGGAAGAGTGGAGAGGCACACAATCCAAGCTGCTTGAGGTCTAGTGTGAAGTTTCCACAATCAGTGATGGTTTGGGGAGCCATATCATCTGCTGGTGTTGGTCCACTGTGTTATATCAAGTCAAAAAGTCAGCGCAGCCGTCTACCTGGACATTTTAGAGCACTTCATGTTTCCCTCTGCCGACAAACTCTATGGACTTGCAGATTTCATTTTCCATCAGGACTTGGCACCTGCCCACACTGCCCAAAGTATCAAAACCTGGTTTAATAACTACAATATCACTGTGCTTGACTGGGCAGCAAACTCACCTGACCTAAGCCCCATGGAGAATCGATGGGGCATCGTTAAGAGGAAGATGAAAGACACCAGACTCAACAATGCAGAGGAGCTGAAGACCACTATCAAAGCAACCTGGGCTTCCATAACACCTCAACAGTGCCACAGACTGATCGCCTCCATACCACCCCGCATTGATTCAGTAATTCATGCAAAAGGTGCCCTGACGAAGTATTGACTGCATATACTGTACAAACAGTGGGGCAAAAAAGTATTGTCAGCCACTGATTGTGCAAGTTCTCCTACTTAGAAAGATGAGAGAGGTCTGTAATTTTCATCATAGGTACACTTCAACTGAGAGACAAAATGAGGAAAAAAATCCAGGAAATCACATTGTAGGATTTTTAAAGAATTTATTTGTAAATTATGGTGGAAAATAAGTATTTGGTCACCCACAAACAAGCAAGATTTCTGGCTTTCACAGACCTGTAACTTCTTCTTTAAGAAGCTCTTCTGTCCTCCACTCATTACCTCAGTAACACACTACGCCGAGAGGGACTCAAATCCTGCAGTGCCAGGCGTGTCCCCCTGCTTAAGCCAGTACATGTCCAGGCCCGTGTGAAGTTTGCCAGAGATATATGGATGATCCAGAAGAGGACTGGGAGAATATCATGTGGTCAGATGAAATCAAAATAGAACTTTTTGGTAAAAACTCAATTCGTCGTGTTTGGAGGAAGAAGAATGCTGAGTTGCATCCCAAGAACACCATACCTGCTGTGAAGCATGGGGGTGGAAACATCTTGCTTTGGGGCTGTTTTTCTGCAAAGGGGACAGGACAACTGATCCGTGTTAAGGACGAAGAATGTACGGGGCCATGTATCGTGAGATTTTAAGCCAAAACCTCCTTCCATCAGTGAGATCATTGAAGATGGAACGTGGCTGGGTCTTCCAGCATGACAATGATCCCAAACACACCGCTCGGGCAATGAAGGAGTGGCTCCGTAAAAGGCATTTCAAGGTCCTGGAGGGGCCTAGCCAGTCTCCAGACCTCAACCTCATAGAAAATTTGTGAAGGGAGTTGAAAGTCCGTGTTGCCCAGCGACAGCCCCAAAACATCACTGCTCTAGAGGAGATCTGCAGGAGGAATGGGCCAAAATACCAGCTACAGTGTGTGCAAACCTGGTGAAGACTTACAGAAAACGTTTGACCTCTGTCATTGCCAACAAAGGTTATGTTACAAAGTATTAAGTTGAACTTTTGTTATTGACCAAATACTTATTTTCCACCATAATTCACAAATAAATTCTTTAAAAATCCTACAATGTGATTTCCTGGATTTATTTTTCTCATTTTGTCTCTCATAGTTGAAGTGAACCTATGATGAACATTACAGACCTCTCTCATCTTTCTAAGTAGGAGAACTTGCACCAGCATCAGTGGCTGACTAAATACTTTTTTGCCCCACTGTACTTTTCAGTAGGCCAACATCTACGTATTAATCATTTTTTTAAAATTGGTCTTATATAATATTCAAATTTTCTGAGATACTGACTTTTGGGTTTTCATTGGCTGTAGTCCATAATCATCAACATTAAAAGAAATAAATGCTTGAAATAGATCATTTTGTGTGTAATGAATCTATATAATATATGAGTTTCTCTTTTTGAATTGAATTACTGAAATAAATTTACTTTTCATCTACCATTATATTCTAATTTATTTAGATGCACCTGTATATACACACATGCAAGTGCAGAACAATGCAGCCAAACATATTTGTATTTAAATGCACTTAAATATATGAAAGTAAACAGTAAATGTTTTAACACCTAAAAACACATTCTTTACTCTTTTGGTGATGCGGTGACTAATGGACCTTACACAAACACAAATTAGTATAGTTGTGGGCAGTTTTATTTTGCACTGATTTAAGGTTTGACTGATTGGCAAGAAGAGAAAAAATTCATGGGCTTTTTTTTTCTTGGAGAATTACTTTGTACTTTGATGGTCTGACAATATAAAGATAAATATAAAGTTTTCTCTATCTTAGTATTAAGCGTGTTTTTGACAAAATCACTATATAAAATTAGAATAAATACAAACAATAGAACAGAATTGTACTAAATTAAGTAATACCTTGTTAATTGGAATACAGGGCTGTGGAAATGGTCAAGCTAACACACTGACACACAGCAAATCACATTGTGTTGTTTAGTTGTTTTTTTAAAATAAGTGCATGCTTACTGCCCAGATAAATGCCTTTACATAACATGTGGGGGATAATGCATTATGATTTGGTCTAGCTAGTCCACTCTGAGGTGCATCTCTAGTCAGCTCAATTTCTTATTTGAGTCACTGTGGAAATGTCACTGTAATGTAATATCAGAAGTGAGCCCTTTCAGTAGACGCATCAAAATAGTTTGGTTTAATGTTCTTATGATTTTATTCATTTTTAAAGCTACTTTTATGCACATAAGCAAATCTACTGCATGTGTCTTTTCATTTACTACATTTATAATGAGGGCATTTTTTCTTTGATTTATTCTTTAATGTCCCCCCCCCCCCCCAGCCCCCCCGCGACCCTGGGGGGAGCAGCAGCTTGAAAAATGGATGGATGGATGGATGTTCTTTTATGTCTTATAGAAATCAGAAAAGCATGAATGGCCCAAACAGCAGAGTTTGGAATTTGGTCTTTAAGGAGAAGGAGAACTACAGCATCCTGCAAATGGACCTGCCTCATCTGCCCAACAGTAAGTGCTTTTGTAGAACAATTAAAAGCACTTCGAGCGCATTTATTATTTCTAGTGTCTGTAGACTGTCGTCTGTAGTGTCATAAGACAATGAGTATTTGGTAACTGTAGTTTTTAGTTAACCGGTTGATTGTGTTGAACACTGTCAAACAGAAGGTGGCAGTGTGTACAGTATCAATTGCATTTTAAAATGGATCCTCTATGACATCTCACATCTCTTAGAAAAAGCAAAAGGATTTTTTTATTTGGTGTATACTAAAAAGACAATATAAGAAATATAGTTTCTGTATTTAAGAGAGAAAATATTGTAACAATAACATGGCTTTGTTGAATAAAGATTTCATAAGCCTTGTTTTGCGTTTGTGTGGGTATCAGATCACTTACAAAACCTTAAAAACATTTTTAGTTATTTAAAATTTTAAAAAGCTTTTCTGAGCCGCTGCATTTTGATATGACATACAAAATTGATAGATTATCATATTTATAGTTTTTTTATTGTAATGTTCCCTCACAGTGTACTGCTTAGCAAAAACAAGTGAATTTTTTCTGATAAAGTAATGACACTGCTTCAATTAAGTTGTTCTACTTAAATTAGCATTGCTTTTGAACAAAAATGTTGATTTTTTTTTTTTAGTTTTGAATAGTACCATCTTCTCCTCACTAGGAATAATAACTGATTAATATAAGTGATAACCGATTGATTAATTAAATAATTTGCATAAGAAGAATCTTAATATAGGCTTATAAAATAGTGTTGATCTCTGGAAAACATTAATTCACTAAAACATCATCTGGAATTACTTGGAATTTGGTGGAGTTATCCAAAGATAAATAAATAAGTGCGTTTATGGACAGTCCTTATCAGGTTTTTCATTTTTTTATGAGTCAAGGGACTAGACAGCCATGGCAAAATAATCTTTCAGCCATTTTTGCTGATCTTGAAGTATGTTTTTAGATACATTTTTGGCGGAGATTCAGCAGCACTGGTAGCATTAGGTAACCTCACAGCATGAAACATGTTCCACCATGTCTTACACAATATGATTATGTATATTTTGGTATATGCATCTCTTGTCCTATAGCAAGATGTACAACAACTATAAACCGTGTTTTAAACACAGATATTCATTTGAGCTTCACAAAGCTAATGGATGACAATATAACTGTCTATTCACATTGCCATTTTTAAACCTTGGAGGAACAAGAAGTCACCAAAATACTCACATTAGTTCCTTAGATAAACAATAAACCACAGCATGCATAAATGTTATATTTGAAATATAAAAAATGTTTCAAATACATATATTGATGTAATGGTCTATTTGAACGGTCTTTTAAAATCAAAATGTACCTTTTCTACTTTGCTAGGTAAGCAAATATTACATCATTACATCATATACCATGTAAAACACAAAATTAATTTTCCTGCAATCTTAATTGAACTGTAGTGACATTTCCTCAAATGTCTTCTGAGTTTTGATTGTATCACTGTGTACCAGCGGGCAGGGAATATAATAATAACCAGTGATGCCGTACTTCACCCCCTTCTGCCCACCCCTACCTATCATCAGGCAGATTTCTCAACTAGTTCTCCCTGATAAAATTAACTACCTGCTTTATCCATTTATTTTCTATATGACTTTATCATGATTTCTTGCATGTTATTAGGAAGTTCCAATAATTGTCCTTTTATGTAAGAATATATTGTGCAGTAAGATCAGATTTTTTTTATTTGCCTTGTCTTCATCCATTTACATTTGTTTTGCGATGGTTGCTCGGTGAATGGATTTCTATGGAAAAATTTATCTCTCACTCTTGCTGTAGGTCTCAATTTCATAACATTTTTACTTTATGCTTTATGTAAACTTTATGCATTGTCAGCCAACCTTTTTAGAAATAAATATTACTTGCTTTCCAATACAACATAGTTGTCTAATAAAGTTGGTGTCTGAATGTTTTAAAATGTAAATGTAAAATGTAATGTATGCAAAAGTTTGAAAACCCATCAAATGACATGTATTGCTGTATTGTGTTTTCTGTTTATTTGCAGACTTAAACATATTTGAAGAAATAAACAATAAAAAACAACCAGGCTGCATTTTGTGATTTTTTTTTTTTTCCTTCATAAGTTAAATTCAGCAAATAAACAGTAATTGTGCATTAACATGAGCACAAGTGAGAAGTTTGTTTATAGAGAATTAGAAAATCAACAAATGCAATTTAATTGTTGTGCCCAGACCTTTTACAGGAGAGAGCAAATAGCATTGCTATTGGTCCAATCCTAATAAAATCATACACAGTGTAAATTGTTATGGCATAAAAATCACAAAAATGTTTGTTTTATATATTATATATATTATTATATATGTTTATATGTATGTATAAAAGTATATACATATAACACACGTTGCTATGGTCTAATTTGTAAAATTTAATGTATGTTGCCAAATTCTAAAATCATCTCTGTAGTCCTGTTTAATACTCCCTTAGTGGTTTTTAATAAAAAGGGCCCAGTAGTTTCTTTGACAGCATCTTATTCCTTTATTAATGCCTTGAATATATCATGTGTCAAATCCCATGTATATGCAGCCAAACTCATATTTAGTCTATCCTCCAGTAATATCTGGATCTTCCTTTCATCCTGCAGCATCAAAGCTTACCAACGCATACTTCAAACAGCCATCATCAAGTGCCAATCACATTCGCGAAAAAGACAAACAAGACACAAAATGCTAATCGACTCAGGGCTACATCTACAAAGTCAGTGCAGAAATCATAAACAGATGCTATAATTTGCAACATATGAGCAACTAAAATGCTGTCATCTCTCTGGAAACATTGGTTCAAATGAGCTCTGAAGCACACTGGTCATATTCACTAACCAGTGGACTACACTAACTCACTTGAAGTCTGTATGTCTTTTCTTCTTGTTGTTTTGTTTGGGAAAAAAGTGATATGAGATACAGATCTCTGTGGGGAATGTTTTTTATGAACATCATCAGAGATTTTCAGTTTATTTTCACCAGGATTAAGTACGATTAAACAAGAATTTAATCTGTTTAGCATTAGATAAACAATTTCTGGGCACTATAATGTTTCATACTGTGCAAACGAGACAACACCATTCATTCATTTATTTAATTTCCTGTCAAAAGAGCCATTAAGGACAAGTTAAGAGGAAAAAAAGCTGAAAACATTTCATTACTACTCAACAGCTAAATCTAAAATCTATTAGATTTCAGTATTTAGTGTGTTCATCCTTATTACGGCTTCTATGGTTTGGGAGACTTGCTTTCAGTTTTCAAAAAAATCTGCAGGGATATTTTTCCAATGGATGTTTTTATACGCCTCAGTACAGTCTTAGAAGTTGGTGGCATTTTCTTCTTGATGCAATCCAAGTAATCCTGAACACATTCATTGATGTTGACGTCTAGGCTGCTTTGTGTGATTTGCAAGTTTTCAGCTTTTTTTCCCATTTTCTTTGCTCAGTAACAGCTTCTTGACAGTTACATATCCTTTCAGGCCTAGAGTGTTGAGTTGTCTTCTCACATTGGAAGGGTGGATTGTAATTTTTCAGATCAGACCAAGAGTGCAACTTGATTTTCTCTTGTTTTTAAGTCAAGTCAAGTCAAGTCAAGGGGCTTTTGCTGTCATTCCATCTATGTATAAGTACACAGTGGAGTGAAATTACGTTCCTCCTGGAAAACTCTGAAACTAGGAACAGAAAATACAAAGTGCAAACAAGTTTTGAAAGATGAAAGTACTGTTTATCTGTTAGTGGTGCTTTCTTTTGACTGTACTCTTTCCTGTGCAATTGGATCGCCTTATATCTAATTGCAAAAATGTTTTGTGAGAATTGAATAACTTGTACTTAAATTCCATTTTGATTAAGTGGTGGTCTCTGAATTTTGCACAGCACTGTATGTTTGGAAACATGGAGTGCAAATCTATAGGTTAGATATGAACACCTCAGCCTGGCTGGAAATAATGTAATGCATTACCTAAACTGCAAAGCTACGGTGTACATACGGCTAGTTCATAGCAAAGAAGAGATGCCAAAAGAAATGCAAATGTTCAAAGATGGAAAGTTATTAGTGTTAGGTTTTAGGCATATTCAAATCTCTGAAGAAAACAACCAACATTTCTAAATATAATTTCATTTCACTCAAAGGTGTTTGTGTTGGGGTGGGTGGAGCCAGTGTGCAAGTGAAAGCTTTAAATTGGAAGTGATGTCACAAACGCTGTGAAGATAGTGGTTACCTCAGCTCGGCTGGAAACGTCACCCAAGATTGTTGACATTAAAGGAAAAAAGAGAGAGATGCTTGTTTCCTGTCTGAACATTGGTAAATACCGGAAGGTATGAGAAATGTCAAGCGTTTGTGGTCAATGCTTTTTTTTCTTTTACAAACCAGCTTTGGCACAATGAGTCACACTCTGGCTTGTATTTTGTTTTGTTTTTTGTTTTGTGTCTAGCAAGGTAGACAAGAGAAGTTATAAAAACAAGGTAGAATGTGACAAAATGCGTCACGTTGAACACCAAACACGTCTAGTTAAAGCTGTGAAGATACAAGCTGATAACCAGGCTTGTTCACGTCTGAATACAGAAATTGCTGTCAGAGAAGGCATATCAAATTAGATCTACATCTTGCTTGTTTTTGCAGAGTACCCAATTGCTAAATATTGTGCAATACACAAATTTTAAAGGGAGACTATTTTCAAAAATGTTCCATGATTAAATCATTATAGTGTAAATAAACTTATTCTGAGGGGTTTGAAGTGAAATGCTCTGTTCTAAAAGAACCAGCCAGAATTGTTCACAATGGTGATGATAGGAACCAGGTGTATGAAGCTGCATCACAGACAGATCTTACACTAAGTA
The DNA here is from genome assembly GCF_015220715.1 of Pygocentrus nattereri. NCBI lineage: Eukaryota > Metazoa > Chordata > Actinopteri > Characiformes > Serrasalmidae > Pygocentrus > Pygocentrus nattereri. The sequence goes on along the minus strand of NC_051226.1, from coordinate 29,959,928 downwards.
GTTACAGAAACATTGCTTAATGCCTGTAACATTATTTTATTGTTTTAAGATTTTGTCCCAAAACATATATTTAAAACCATACAAATAGTCTCCAAAGAAAACTTTTTTTTCCCAGATTTATAGCTATTTTACCATTATTAGCATTGCATTATCATTGCAAAACTCACTGGAAATTTTCAATAGTAAATAAAAAAAAGACAATTGTATTATAGACATGGTGGCCCCTGGTTTCTATCACCACCATTGTAAAGAACCTGAGTTGGTTATGTTTATCAACAAGGCATCATTTCATCTGACTTTGCACAAATTTGTTGATTTATTGATATATGCACTGCATTGCAGACAAGTGTATGCAAATTGTAATTTGCAATTGTAAACAAATTTAGAAAAATTGTTGAATGTCCTCTTTAATCATGAAACTTCAAGCTGAAATTACATTAGACTTTTATATAGTGCTTTTGTGAGTATACATTTGCATTTTGAATATGCATTTTGTACTGTAGTTTTTTTCCATCGGTTCTGTTAGGAAAGAAAAGGTAGTAGTGCACCAAAGTGAACTAAACCAGTTCAGGAAAACACGTGACATTTTCACCCACTCTTTCAACCACTGTCTCTACACTCTTTCATTTTGCTGTACCACACTGCAAACAACAACAATATTGTATCTTGATAATGAGTAGACTCACAGCTTTGTATCATATATATGCTACGGCCTGGTTTCCCAGACCTGAATTAAGCTAAAGTCTAGTGCAAAGGTTTAAGACTGGTTAAATCATTGTTGATGTTGCAGTTTAGTCCTAGGTTAAACTTAATCTATGTCCAGGAAACTGGTCCTCATTGTCCTTCAGTTTGTAGACACCTTCTCAAGTAAATGTCTGTTTAGGGTCTTGCCACAGCAACTCAATGGGATTCAAGTCGACACTCCTAAATCTCAATTTTGTTTCTTTTGAGCCATTCAGTGGTGGACTGGTCTGCTTCAGGTCATTGCCCTGCTGCGCAACCCAACTGCGCTTGAACTTTAGTTCATGAACTGACAGACGGATAGTCTCCTTTTTCTGACAGAGAGCAAGATTCATGGTTCCATGAAATATGACAAGTTGTCCAGGTCCTGCAGAAGCAAATAATATTATCCCAAAAGTCTTGGGGGTCTTCAGAATGCTTTTAGGCAAATCTCCCATGGATGCCATTTTTGCCCAGAGGCTTTCTTATTGTGGAATCATGTACATTGACCTTGACTGAGGCAGGTGAGGCCTACTGTTCTTTAGATGTTCGCCTGGGTTCTGTTGTAACGTCCTATATGAGTCATCAATGTGCTCTTGGTGAAATTTTGGTAGCCTGGCGCTCCTGGGAAGGTTCAGCACTGTTTCACTGTTTTCCATTTTTCTATACCCGCTCACGTACACCATAATTTAGTGTGTTATTTTTTCTTCATACTTTGTGGTGCTACTTCTTTCAACCTTTACAAAAAATATTACTGCTTTAAATTATGGGAACAACAGTCCTGCAGGCCAGAATCCTGCAACATTCTCCTGCTGCTCACCTGATTCAACCCATCAACTGAATTACCTGGGTTTAGGTGATAGGTTTAGGTACTAGAGCAAGGAAATCAGTAAATTGTTAAGGGCTCTGGCCCCCAGTTCCCCAACCTTGCCTTAAGTGGACAGCTTTTGTTACTGTGCCTTTAAGAAGATATATGTAAATGTCCTCTGTTCAGATATATGTAAATGTCCTCTGTTCTGATTTGCTGCCCTGTATTATGCCTTATTCAAAAAGCAGTACAGGCTGAAGCACCTCTTATAACTTCATTGTTCAGAGGGGAGCTAAATTGATTTAGGCTGCATGGGTGATATACAGTCAGGTGCAAGCATTTGGCCAACCCTGGTGAAATTGCATGTTTTGTTGATTTTCTAAGTGAAAATCAGTTAAGACAACCTCTACAGAGAACATACTTTAATGCACAATTACTGTTTCTTTCCTGAATTTAACATGTTGGAAAAGTAAAGTAAGCAAATAAATAAAGCATAAAATCTAGCCTGTGCATCTGCAATTTCCCCAGACGTATTAAAACTTTTGCATCTGACTATACAAAACATATAAAACAAGCTGTTTTTGCAGTTTTTTTATATGGACTATATGCACTGGAAGTGAGTGGTACATTTTGAAAAAACATATGTACATATTACTTCAGACATTTTAAATGACTTTCCTTTCACTTTCTTCTATTGCCAAATATTTCATTGTCTCAAGTTCATATGGAAAAATCATATGACACAAAGAAGTTACTTAAAGGTAACTTTCAGAGAAAAAGCTATTTTAAAAAAGGCACCAAAAAGAATTTTACTGTTTATTGTTTTCATATTTAAGCAGCTCTTTAATTGGCAGATATGAGGCAAAACTACAGAATGTTATTTCTGTTTTTCCATATGTATTTGTGTATTTATTGTCTTACAGCTACATCTCCTTATTATTGGTTACAGGTGACAGGTATTAGGTCAGTTAGCTTCTGATGTTTCGTTTTGGTCAGCAGCTGTTACACATCCTTTTCACAACCACAACACCACTGCAAAAGTTTTAGACATCTGAGACATCTGAGACATCCGCTAGGATGGGCCTTAATAATTTGAATACAGTAATTGAATACCATAGTAGTACCCTATGGCTTTAAATCCCAATGTAGTAAAAAATATTGAAATAACTCACTTATTGAGCATTCAATACTGAATGAGATTTATGTTCGCCTGTAGAAGTTATTTTGAACCAAGCAATGGAATATGAACTTGGTTATTCATTCAGTAAACCAGCTAAACTAACTATGAAAACACATTGCAAAGGAAAGATTTCAAATCATTTTTGTCTTGCACTTCTAAAGCATCATTTCTATCTAGTTACCCAAAAAAACTCAAACTCATCTGTCTCTTTGTCTAACATAACATTACAGCACAATTGGCTCCCAGCACTCATCATATAAAAGTGATGCGTAAACTGGAATACTTTGATTAAAAAATGAATAAACATGCTTATTTATGGTTAGTTGTGAAATGTGAATATTATTGTTCTTTAAGGGTGAGCACACCAACAAGTATTAGGAATACCAACAAGTATCTGAAGCCTATAAAATGCTGTTCGAGCCCTAAAAGCCCTAAAAATAGGTAGCATTTATTTGTTTGTTACTCACTAATATATACAATAAACAATACATTGGCCTCTTTTCTACTGTAGGACCAAATGGTTGTGAGCATGGAAAGTGTAGCTGTTTTAGCTTTTAAGCTGTTGCTAAGCCTCTCGTGTGTATCTTTCTTTAGTATTACTGGGTTCTGATTAAGCAGCACAGCAGATGGTAAAAGAAATTGATCACACAAGACCACACCAGCGCATAACACACACTACAGCATTGGGAACCATTTGGCTCTACAGTCGGAAAGAGACCATTATAATTTTGTATGTCAGTATCTTAGCTTAACCATTTCCAAACCTTTCCTTAACATTGTCCAGTACTCACAGTTTCCAACCAATCCCTGCTTCAGCTAATCAGGCTTATATAAATTAAAACAGGTTTGATGCAGTCTAGCCATTGTATTTGTTAAATTCAGCAGCAAACCTGTTTTAATTGTTTGTTTTAACTGTGTTTTTATAAAGAGATAAAGAAACAGATGAGTTTAAGTTTTTTTGTGTACCTAGATAGCAATGATGATTTAGAAGTGCAAGACTTTATTTGAAATCTTTTCTTGGCAATGTATTTACATTAGGCAGTTTAGCTGGTTTACTGAATGAATAGCCAAATTCATATTTTATTGGTTTGGCTGTTTGTTTTACCTGTATTTTTCTAACTAACATAATAACTTTTAAGAAAAAGGAAATTTTGGTTATCACGTTTCACGGTGGTTGTATTTGTGCTAATGTTATAAAGTGTTTTTATTGGTAAAAGTACATTTACTGGTGAGATAAATAGTTGTAAACAATGTTTGAGACTATACTCAGCACTGTATAAAGCAACTGTGAATGGAGGATTGGATTTACCCATTAGACCATACTTTCAGTGTCTGCTTTTGAAATAAACAAACCCAGACCAACATAAAGACTGTCTATAAAAGGAAAAGAAGCATTATGATTGTTCACAAAGTAACCATTTAAAATATCTGGCACAAAAATTGAGAGGGCTCATCATGCCATTTTTATTTCTTCAAAGGACCCATGTCCTATGTTTGTCTTGTATTTATGATGTTGCTTTATAATGTTTGTCTGGTTTTGTGTACCAAAAACAGTCATTATTCATTTTACAAGTACATTTTCCAACCTCTGTTTATCCATTAGAATTAAACAGGCCTCAATTAAGTAGTCAGTGCTGAAACATTCCTTATAATAGTGTGAAAGGGTGTGGCTATGCGGATGTTTGTATTTTGTGACATCCCAGAAAAAGAGATTTTAAAATAGCTTGTTTGCAGTTTCAGTTTTCCATCATATAGGCTCTTTAAGCATAAGAATACTTGTACTTTAAACTAAAATTTTATCGACATATCTCCAAAGACAAGAGCAAGCTTAAACAAGTAAAAAATCATTGCTCCGTTATTTGTCTATACTCACATGCAAGTGAACATATCTAGTTGCCTCCAAACAAAAACCCAAGTGGAAACATTGTCAAAAGTGTAATTCCACTGATTTTTCAAGTTCTATTCAAGTATCTGCATAATTAAACTGGTTAAGTTCATTCAGAGGGGTGTGATGTCAAATGCTCCATTATAGATAAACTTACTTTATCAAAATATTTCACTGTGTTGGTAATAGTAACCAGAAGTTTGATTTGATACATGTGAAAGCTGCATGGAAGTTATTGCATATAATGGGTCCAAATATGTTGCTTGATGTGTTTGATGATAGTTTTGAGAGAAAGGTACATGCAGTTCTCTGTAAGACAAAATAGTTTTTTTAAACTTACCACTGTTTTAGCATTATCAACATTACTTATAAAAACTCACAGAGGACACATGTAGGTTTACTGGTTGTTTTGGATAGTAAATAAAATGACTGTATTTGTGTTGTAAACATCAAGAGCACCGTTCCACTTCAAACTGCCAATAACATAGATATCAATTGAAAACATGCAAGATATAAAGCAAGATATGGGGATTTGCAGACCTCTTTGGTGGGAATGTGTGATTGCATCCAACATGCAGAAGAACATTTTATAGTGTCGTTTGTGCCTCAGACCCCTCTCTGAGGGGTGAATCTGATGATTGCAAGAATATTAATATATAAGAGAACTCAGTCTAAACTTATTGAGTGATATGTCTTCTGAGGACGTAAGTGAATTATGCACCATTCTCATATCTTCATCAGTAAAATGTTTTGTATTTGAGACCTAAACACTGAGCAAGGCCTTCTTTTTTTAGATCCTGTGCATGTGACGGTAATATGTAAAAGCATATAACGTGGTCCAAAAATCTGAAATGACACCTCTGACTTTTAAATTATTTCAGGCTTAACAGGTTCACTCGCATCACGTTTTAGCATGGTTTTTGATCCTGACTTAATAATGCTACCTTTTTTCAATGTATTAATAATAAAAGCTTATATAGGTCAACTTTTAATTATCATACTGTTCAAGTAGTTCTGGAAAAAATACAAATAATGTCATGTCTTCTCATGAGATTAAGTAGCAATCTCAATACAGTCACACATCATGCTTAGATTTGCCACGATATTAATGCTTATTTTTATCTGCAACTAAACTCTCATCCTTATCTTTCTTGCATGTCATATCTGCTTTTTATCTAAGGTTATTTCTCCGGAGGAATTTTAGGAGGCTCACCATTAACTCTCCTGAGCCATCAAAGAGCAACATTTCTGAATGAAATTTTGCACTCTGAATGACTTTCTTCAATCAGCAACCGATTTATGCAGACAAATTTCAAAAGATCTGTGAAATTCCCCTTTAAAACTAGTACTTTCCTGCTTCAACACTTCGAGGGCACTATAGGTAAGGTACAAATGAACAAAAGAGTCCTGAACAAAAGAGAGGATCTATGGTTCCTTGTTTGTAAGCAATAAAAGTGCAAACAAGGCATGTACACTCTGAAAATGCGGTTCATTGTGCCTTTGACTGTTGTGGTAACTGTTTAGTGAAAGTATCAGCCCCAGTAGAATTGACTGGGAAGAGTACTTTCCACTGCAGCTTCGCTGTGTGCGCTTTCATGTGAATGCAGCCACACGATGTTGCATGCCTAACCTGTGATTGCTTAACTGCCGTATGATAGCGCGCTGGCAGGAAATGCTTAGTGCCAGGTAACGGTCTCTGCAAGTGTGTGTGTGGAGGTCTTCACCACCCACACATCTCTCACCTCTGCACAGCTCCTCACAATGAAGCGCTCATGTTCTTCATACTAACATTTTCCACTCGCTATCTAGAAGCAGACAGAACTAAATGAACAAAAAAAAAGGTAGGACAGAGGGAGGGTGGTGGAAAGCTTTCTTCAGCTATAAAACGCTGAATCTACAACTGTAAAAATACATTGGTCTTTAAAACCTGAACTATGTCTGTAAAGGAAACATTTGAAATAGTTACCACAGGGTTAGTAGATGCCTGAGGCACAATTATTATGTGTGTTTTATATTATAAATTTTTATATTATATATTTCCCTCAGCTACTTGCTTTACCTCACTTTCTCTCTGAGCCTTTAAAAAAGCTTCCTTCAGCAGTTTTTGAAGAATCTATCTTTAGAGCAAATCTGGATGGATTGGAGAAACAGTCAGCAGTTGGTCTGTGAAAGTTCTTAATCATCCAGCTTAATTAATTGTACAGTAGTGATGAAGCAAGGTAACTCATTTTGGGGTATAATTTTCAGATAATTTTCTTATCATTTCTGATATGCTTTACTTTTCCTTCCTTTGGGGGGAGTGGCGCACCTGTCTAAGCCTTATCGTGAGCAGAGCACAAGCTCAAACTCCAGCAATGCCAAGACATCCATGTCTAGGAGTCCAAGAGGGCATAATTGGCCTCACTTTCTCTGGGTGGGTAGGGTGGCTCTTTCTCCCTCCATCACTTAGCGTGATGCTAGCCAATTTGTTAGCTGCCATAGCATTGGCAGTTGTCTTCTCATACAAGCATGTTCAGATGCCCAATAATCGTGCATTAGTGGCACTTTGAAAAGATACAGTGGAGTTCAAGCATCTCAGAAGAAGCACATGCTAACCTTTAACCTCCCGGCTTGGTAGCATTGTGTGACAAAGGGAGACCTAGCAAACGGGAATTGGTAATGACTAAATAGGAGAGAAATTTGGGTTTTAAAAAAACCCTCCTCCACTTTTAGAATCTATCTTCAGAACAAGAAGATTGTTCATTTCAGGATTACACTACAGTCACCTTGACTTGCCGTACTAAACTTAAGCAGCAATTGGTTGATTGCTGGCAGACAAGGTAGCATATAAAGTAGGCCCCAAAAAGTCTTTGTGTAGGGCAAAAAAACAGCCAAGAAATTGTACACAATACACTTAACCCAAATGCAGTCAATTGTTGAAGAAAAGCTTGGCCTAAACTAAAGTTTGTTTCTTTAGTTTTACTCTGGAGCTATGTGGCTAACGTTGTATTCTACCCCACCCATTGTGCAAACTGCATGCCTAGGTCCTCAAACCACAGCTCATTGTTAAGTAATGCAAAATAGATGTGTTTATGTGGTTTCTGACACTGTATGTCATATTATTATCTGAGGCATTCTGCTGTTATGGTGGCAAACAGGGTCCAAATGTTGATAAGTAATGGAAATGTAATAACATAGTCTGTTATGTTATGTACAACATCAGTGACTGCACTGATTGTAACACTGCTGACAAAATAACTAAGTTCTGAACTTTTTTTTTTACCATTGTCCAATGATACTTCGGTTTCAAAGTTACGTCATATGTAGAAAATGACAAATATTGAGGCGTTGTTCATTTCAAACCTCTTAACTTTCCCTGAGTAACACCACCAAGTTTACTAACTGGATTTTTTGTCACCACCTGAATCTTGGGACAGGATTTATAATCCAAATTGTATTCCTCATATAATTAAAATTATTTACAATTCAAGTGAACCTATGTATTACATTTATTGTTTTACATAAAAATAATACTTTAGCATCTGTAAAGTCATTGCTGTGAAATGCTGTTTTTCATTTTTCAAGTACAACATGACTTAATTAACCCCTTAAAATCTCAGGCTCATTACATACTAAGGCTTATTGTTCAATAACTACAATGCAAACTGGCTGAGCTATTCTCAGACTATAGAGGTGGGCCCTGGCCATTTAAGGGGTTAAAGCCTTCAGCTTTCTTAATTAATGTTTTCGATTTCTGTTATGAATTCTATTTCTATTCTAAATTGAATTTGAATTATCTTTGCATTTTCTCATTTGTAAAGACGTAGAATGACTGTTGATTTATTTTTTCTTGGTTAATTTAGTAAAAGAACAAATAAGACATCAACTTCCTGTTGTTCATTCCTATTTTGAGCCTTCAAAGTGATGGGATACCATTTGTCATCACAATGACAGAAATAACCCGTCTATATAATAGACAAATGTACATTACATAGCTGAAAACAGTAGTGGCAGCTATCCTGAGGCCTGAATTTTGTCCATTGCTCTCTGTTGATTAGTAACACATAGCCTTGTTGCTCCTGTTGAGAACTAAAGATTGAATCTTGGGGAGGCAAATTTGTCCTCAGTATATTTGAAATGAAGAAAAAATGAGATTTTCTGCTGAAGTATGACACCAAGTTTAAATGTGTTATCCACACTTCCTCAAGCCCCACCCCCCCCCACCCCCACCCCCCACTACAGAGGCAAAGAAGTCAGCTAAAGAATGGTCTTGAAATCCTCTAATGTAATATGTGGTATCACACATAAACAAGCAATTGACAGAGTTGTTACCCTAAGAGTGATGTCATATCTTCTCCATGTTATCCCCAGTCAAACGACAGGCAGTAAGCTCCATCAGCACAGCATCTGAGGGCTCCACTTCCGTCTAATAAATTGTTTTCCCGTGTACATAGTGTTCAGTAAATCAAGAAAGAGGATTAATATAAATGTGGTGAGCCACAAGTCGCCATTCCTCGACTTCCCTCTAATCAGTGCCAAGGAGAAAGCCGTGGAAACTCAGTAGTAAGTGAGACCTAGAGGGTGTGAGAGCTGAAAGTTATGTGGAACTGGAGAATAAAGTTTGTTCCCAGCATTGATCTAGAGCAAAATGATGGATGGTGGGAAAGAGTGGATGGCAATCACATTGCTGCGTACCCTTCAATATGCAGCATACACAACAAGATTTGCTGTCCTGGGAAAATGTTATTTGAATTTGCTTACCATAATGCATGTTCTTTACTTTGTTAAAAATATTAGAAACCGGTTTTATTCATCAATGTACAATTATTTTTTCTTAGTGTAAGTTCTGACATGTATTGCAGTAAAAATATAGGGAAAAATAATTTACATAATACACAAATTAACACAATAGAAGCGCAATGGTTATGTACATTGACATTTTAGGTCTTGCGTTGCTTTAAATCACATATACAGTATCGTTACTGTCATATGAAAACATCATTTAAGCACAGTAGCATATATTTAAGCACAGTAGTATATATACATTGTTTTATATATATATATATATATATATATATATATATATATATATTATATTTTCAAAAATATTCACCCATCTGCCTTCACATGCACATGAGATTGAGTGATATGCCATTCTTAATCTGGGAAGGCTTTTCACAAGGTTTATGAGTGTGTTTATGGGAATTTTTGACCGTTCTTCCAGAAGTGCATTTGTGGTGAGACACTGATGTTGGACGAGAAGGCCTGGCTCGCAGTCTCCGCTCTAATTCATCCCAAAGGTGTTCTATCAGGTTGAGGTCAGGACTGTGCAGGCCAGGCAAGTTCTTCGACACCAAACTCGCTCATCCATGTCTTTATGGACCTTGCTTTGTGCACTGGTGTTATGTTGTTATGTTGGAACAGGAAGGGGCCATCTCCAAACTGTTCCCACAAAGTTGGGATAAACATGGGATATTGGTGGGATATTTCCATTACTTGTTAGCTATATTAGCCTTATAGCTCCAAAACAAAAAAACAGAACAAAGTAAACTTCAGACACCAAAGTTTGCTGTTTGTCTTTGCTGTTTGCCCGTAGAAGAAGGAAAAGATTTTTCACCAAACATTCCTTTCAATAATGGAGAAGATTGCATGACTAACGGCACCTACTAGTGCAACACTTTTTTTTTTGCTCTCTTTGCTTTGCAAGATGGCTTGCTTGCTGCCACACAGATGTATATATATATATATATATATATATATATATATATATATATAAATGAAAGTGCTTGACACAATAACTCAACACAGCAGTTCATTTTAGTCCACCCTGCCCAGAGTAGGCTGAAAAAAACCATGTGAGAACCATGTTAACCCCTTAAACTCTGAAAAACCATCAAGGCTTCCATTCCTCACAAAATCTACATATTAGTTTCATGGTAAATATAAAATAAATCATATTAGACAATAATAATCCTGCTGTTTAATTTTTACTTTAGAAGTCACAGCTATACCTGATGATAATTATAGCATGGTGCAATTCAGTTATTGGGAGTGGGAAAGTGGGAAAATGCTTTCAGAAGTGTAAATTTTAAACTTCCAATCAATATCACATTTGTGTTTGTATGTAGGACATGTTTTATTATCATTTGATTTTGTTGAAAAGTTATTAATGTGTGTACAGTATCGTTTTGCTGAAAGAAAAAAAAACATTCTTTATATTTTTGACAGATTTTCTGTCATTTTGAAGCAAATTTTAATGTCATTAAATAAACTGCATTTACACTAAATGATTTGATTTTATATGTAATAGCATAGCAATAATGTAATAGCTGAACAAAAGAGGTAGCTGTTGACTTCTAAAGTCAAGGTAAAGTTAACAGTTTGACATTTCTTCAAGAGGCAGAAATCCAAGTCCAATCTATATCATTGTTCTCATTTTCTGTGCTCATATAAGCTACATAGGCTATATGAACATGTACAGTACTGTGCAAACGTCAGAAACCACCTAATACTTTCTTTAGTCATGTTGTTTGATGCATTGTTGTTAAGAAGCCACTTCTGAAGAAATGGAGTAAAACCAACATTTGTTCTAGAGCACTAAAATTGGACATATGAAATGTGGACTAAGGTTTTATAGGAGGGGTGTCCAATCTTATCCACAAAGTGTAGCTGCAGGTTTTCCATCAAAACAAACTGGTGCACACCTAATTGCCCTTTTTTATCAGTTGGTTTCAGCCTTCAAACTCCTAATTAGGTGATCTCCTGGTTTGTTGGAATGAAAACCTCTAGCCACACCTGGCACTTTGTGGATAAAATTGAACACCCCTGTTTTATAGACTGATGAGTCTACATTTGTAATTGGGATTAAGTGAATTGTGAGACCCAACTTCTAAAACTTTGGAGCTATGTAAAGATATCCCTACACATTTCTTTCAAAAACTGAAATGAAGCCTGAAAAGCATGGTAAGCAAATTCGGAAAGCAAATTCGGTCCTGAAAAAAAATGTATGTTATATCTTCTGTTAAGTGTATCATCCCTGCCCCCTGCTCAGTTTTTGTTTTTCTACCTAATTAGAATACAGTAACTGTTCCTTACTTTACATGAAGGTTTCATGATAAATGGAATAATAGAAATGCTCCTAAATTGCTTGGAATAAAATCTCTTTACATAGCTTTTAATGCAGGTTAATGTTTTTGCCTTCTCCTGTTGAGTTGTTGTAAAAGAAGGAGATACTCATTCTTTAAATATCATAAATCATTTTTACAAAGACTAAAGTTAATTAAATGGATAAATATATCATCTGCACTCAAAAAAATGATTTATGGCCATCATAAACATTAAGCAAATATTTTACATAAAACATATTTACGTATAAATTAACTTATTTATATTGGAAGCAAACAAATTTGGATAAATCCAAAACTGATTTAATTGAATTGTATTCGATTTTTCCAGTAAATCTTATTAGGAGACAGTGTGCATGTACAATAGGAAACGCATCATCAACCCAGAAATTGCTTCAGGTGGCATGATGGACATGAAATGGCTTTTATTTTTACAATCGGTTTCAGTTTATTTGGATAGTCTGCTCTAATCCCCTGTAGATTATCTACAGATATTCAAATTGCTAACAAACTATCTGTTGAAACTTCATTGATTCTAAGCAGTGGGGAGTTTTGGGTTTTTGAGTTTTAGGATTTGGACCAGGGTTAGGATTAAGGCCAGGGTGAGGGTTGGATTTAGGTTTTGGGTTGACATTAAGATTAGGGCTAGGATTTAGAGTTTTTATGAGTTTTTTTTTTTCTTTTAGAGGTTTTAGAAAATTATGCTGTATTTAGTAGATATTTATTTGAATGTAACTTAAAGTAAATTAAGTAAGCATTAACTTAATTTGTGTTTTTAATGTTTTTGACCATATATTAATGTTTTATTTTGCTTATTTTGAGAGATACTCTAGACAACACCAGCAAATCAGGTAGCTGGCATCATTACTAGGTCTGTTGTCATGATAGCGGGTACAAAAGGTAGATTAAATAAACAGTGGCAGTGATTTATTGTGAAACATAGTATAAAAAGATGTATGCCATTAATTTTCCAATCAACAGTTCATTGTTTTTGTAACTGTAGGTGACCTCAACATATTAACATGGAATGAAGTGACTGTTAGCTAGTTAACTTGCACAATGGTTAGCATGAGAGCTGCATCTTAGTAGGAATGTTGTGCACCTAAACATTTGCTTTAGTTAGTAGTTAAGTTGCAAGTGAATAGAAATTCTAAACCAGGGAATTTGATCACAGCTGAAATATGTAAAGTTATGTTTATTTCTTTCACATTAGACTTTAAAGCTTTGTAATGTGCCTCAGCAAATACTGTTGAATACTCTTTAATACAGTTTGGACTACAATAAATGTTTGTGAATTTAACATGTATTGTCATTTAATACATTTACACAGTCTACGTAATTGTGCTGTGAATACAGAAGGTACTATTAACTCTTTATAAATACGCAACTGTTATGTAAAAGAATTGCATAAATCCTACAAGTACTTCTAATTTAAATGTTATTTAATTCATTCAGGTTTATTGAAAATGATGGAGAAACATAGATTATAATACAATTTTTACATTGGATTTATATATTTGAATTCAATGTAAAATTGACACGAAATAAAATGCACACATTTGCACTTTTGGGCTTTTAATATTTTTTTGTATGGAGGTGAAACACAAATAATTTACTCTTAAAAGAAAAGGTGCCAAAAAGTTATCTTTGCACAGTGGCATAGAAAAAATGTGTTGGATTTCCTAAATAACCTTTCAATAGATCATCATATATGAGATCTGAGTATGAAGAACCTTTTAAAAGTTTAAAGAGCCTCTACACAATGTACAGGGTCTAGTAACTTACATTGGTTGAGTTTTCACAAACAAATTATCTGGGCAGTGCTTCACAAACAAGCCCACCCCCTAAATACAAACACACAAATGTGCAGTGGCTCTTCGAAGCTAGCAGTGGGCATAAGCAAACTCATCTTGTCCTTATTTGCATGATTTTCTGAAGTACAGCATTGAGAAATATTCATAGATGCATAACCCGTCTTGTTATGAAAAACTAATTCATTATTCAAAGGACTTCAGAAAAGGGATGGAACAGATTGTAGGATGTGTTCTGCCCTGTTTCGGCGTACTTTCATGGTCTTTGTTTAGCAGTGTTTGATAAGAAATTTCTGTCAACCGTTCAGTCCCAGGATCACAGCTACAATGCATACAATTCACAGCAACATGATTTTCTGAAAACAGTCACGTCAGAATGTATTCATCTCAATTGCTCATTTATTAATGCCATCTCCAATAAATCATGTCCATATCTGGAGACATTGTGTTGGTGTTTTCACTCCCCAAAACTGTGGAACCAGTGTGCAAATGAATTTGAGTTAAGTGAAAACATTTGACCTTAAATTCAGTCATAAACCTATGTTTGAAAAGCAGGAATGCATTTTAGAATGAAAAACAGATGACATCCAGCAATCATCTGAAGACTTTAGTCAAACGAAAGCATCCTATATCACTGTTAGCACAAAAACTCATATCTCAAAAATGATAACTGCACAGGGGTAGATAAAAACTCTTTATATAGCACTTTTTACAGTTGACATTGTTACAAAGTAGCTAGAAAATATGTTCCAAGCTCCAATGACCAAGCTAAGGGTGACAATGGCAAGGAAAAACTCCCCAAGAGCAAACAGAAACAGTACTCAGAAGGGGAAATCATCTTACTCTGGTCAACACAGATAGCAAAACAATAACACAACAAGATATAATATGAATAGAGAGTAGGATTTTACAATTAATGTACAATATTGAATATAGAGAAAAAGAAAAAAGAATCCAGTCTGTCATTAGACGGAAGGATTTAAATTAATCAATGACAACTGATGACTACTGTTAGAGTCCTATCAGAGCAGCAATGATAAACAGCTCTACAAAAATCTGTCACTGATACCTGTAAAAAAAAGGGGCTGCTGTTAGAAACGTATCACAGTGAAAGTGAGACTTAAATCTATGAACATCACTGGCCACTGTTAGATGCCTTTATGTACAAAAACTGCTAGAAGATTTCATGTACAACAGAAATGCGGAACAAATAACCAAACAAATGAACAAGCATGTATTTGGTCAGTGCTGTTGGGATAGGCTCCAGCTCCCGCTGCAACCCAGAAGGACAAGCGACTTAGAAGATGTTTGTGTGTGTATTTGGTCAGTTAAAGGCATACAGTTATGTAAAGCCGTACCCACATTTTTAATAGAAAAATGAACCTCAAGCAAATCTGTCAACATTGTGCAAGTTTTCATTTACAGATACATTTAGATTCCTTAGGCATTTAGGTCATGCTTACATTGGTATAGAAGCTTTAATGGGTAGGTCCTTTAAAAGGTTCATCGCGATTACAAATCTCTTTTTCAAACATGGTTGTTTAGTAAACTGGTAGTGGTACTTCTGTGTGCATCACTCAAAGAACACTTTGTGGCAGAAAACCTTTTAAGAAAGTAGATGTCCTACATACATGTGTTGCATTTTATGTAACAGTGTTTATCTGCATTATCCCTCTCAGAATAAAAATAGAAATAAACACACATTCCATCTGGACTTTTTAGTGACTGTTACAATTAATCCTACTTATGAGAGTAGTTGTAAAGTTTGCACTTTTGAGTCACTTTTGACAAACAAAGTTTATATTTTCATTCGTATGAAAGAGATGTGAGCATGAATACAATGAGGGTTTTAATGAAAAATATGCATTTCATGCTAAAAAAGTGAAAGCAAATATTTTGGCAAATAATTGTGTCAGATGAGAATATGTACAGGCATTATCCTGTTAAACAGTGACAGGCCTAATATTAGGCTTATTTTAATCATTCAACACTCATTGCTTGCACAATTCTGCAATAATAGATCAATGAATAGGCACATATAAGCTTACGTTGAAGAAATGAATTTAATATATTTTTATTAATGTCTATATTTACCTATTATGCTTGGGATTATTAGCCTTCATATTTCTTGGTATTGCAAGAAAATCAGTGGTACTGCCCATTTATACTGAGCCCTTTCAGACATTCCTCCACTGTACCTCAAGGGGTCAGTCATACGCAGGTACCCAGATTCTTCTTCTTTATTTGAGCACTGCTGAAGCTGCATGCTCAGCTACCAACAGACTGTTACAGCTGGTGGAAAAAAAAGATGAGTTAGAGTGCAAGTAGTTTGTGTGCAGTCTTTTTTTGATATGGGGCACAGTTACAGTCCAGGGTTTACCCATAATTAAAACTCTGATGCTGAAACATACATTGTTGCAATAATGCTGGAGTGGTATTGGTATCAGTGGATAATTCTGGCATTTGGCAGATGTCTAGAGATGTCTACTACAATTGATTAATATTTTAAATTGGTATTTAATAATAGACATATTTTGCTCCAGAATAGGTGACATTGGGTTACTACACTAAATTGTCTGTGCTTTAAGCTTCTACATATAAGTTGAATATAAGTTGGATTTCTCTATAATACTGATCCAGTTCCAATTTAAAAATTTTATAAATATGTATTAACATTGGCAGATATGTGCATGAAAAATATTGGATACTGGTATCAGCTCACAATTCCCATATCACTATATCCCTAATTAAAATATAGCATATGGCAAAAAGAACTGAAGTTTTTCTACATTTCTAAGATTCAGTTGCCTTTCTAAGGTGTTATTATATCAGACATTTTTATATATATTTAAGCTATGTTTAGTATTTATTATCAAAGCCATAACAATATACAGGACTGTGCAAATATCAATTTTTTTTTGTATTTTTGGTCAGAAGAATATAATTAAAAGAGCATAAGCAGCTCATCTGGTTTAATTTAATGAAGGACTGATTGGCTGATGCAGGCATTGGATAGTAGCTGTAAATGCTTTCTCCAGGAGAAGTTTAGAAGTGGTTGAGCTAACACACTGACAAGCAAAATCACAATGTATTGTTTATTTGTATTTATAAACAGTGCTGTGCAAAGGCAGTGCAATGAGTAATGATCAATAAGAAACATCTGGAAGCTAACTGTCCTATTCCCTATAACCAGTACCAGGGAGATGTGGCAGTAAAAGAGCACTAATACAAATAAAAAAGGCATTGCTGCTTGCTTTGCCTCATAGGCTGCTTTAAAAGCAACAGTTTAAAAAAAAATTAAAAGAATGAATCATCTTAGTACTTTTGTAAGAGCAACATGGGAAAACAACACTAACTAAAATACCTATCAATTATCAGTGGTGGACGAAGATACCAAAGGTAAAATATTATTATCAATTAAAAGTAGAAGTTCCTCCCTTTATACCTCCACTTAAGTAAAAGTTCAAAAGTATTTGCCTTCAATTGTACTTAAGTATCAAAAGTAAAAGTACTAAGATTGATTAACTTAAACTTGTAACTAAGTAAACTCAGGGTTACAAATGAATTTTTCTTTATTATATTGCATCTGCAGGTCTCTGTTCATAATCATAAACTAGCAAAAACTAATTTACTTTAAAATGAAAGTGTTTGTATAAATTCAGAACAAAGGCTCATGCCAGTCACAACTGCATATGTGTACATATTTCTACATATTTGTTCTTGCTTCACACTTTTGTTTTTTTTATACACACAAAAGCCAAAAAGAATGACAGATTTCATATAATGTGGAGTAAAAAGTAAGATATTTGCACAATGTAGTGGAGTGAAAGTAAAAAGTCACAATTACATTTACTTAGTTACTGTATAATGTATGTGATATCTAATAAAATCAGTTCTGTAACCTTTATATAGCGCTTCTTATCACCCAGCTTGTGTGATACTTCCTTCCTCTGCAGGTTCAAGTTGCCGGATTTATAATAAACACTTCTGATTAATCCATCTGCCCTCATTACCAAATAGGAAATTAACTGCAATCTCATGTTGTGCTTTTTGACAGCTTTTTGAAAATAAGGTGAGATAAAATACAATATAAAAAAGTGTTGTCCTATTTTAAATGGACACTCTACTCTTGTATGTTTGGAAGTTTCAAGAGAAAGTAGCTTTAATGCTTTGTTTAATGTTTTAATTGGAAATAGGTGTCTTTTGTTTATGCATACTAAAGTAATTGACAATTGTGGTTTTTTTTCTTCACATTACTTGAATACTGACAGCTCCATTCATAAAAAGAACTCATACTCTATGCTATCACTGTGTGTGATGAAGCTAAATGAACTTAAGTCAGCCATGTTTTGAACCAATCCTCATTAACAACTGAAGTGACTGTTTTAAAAGTGGACCAACTTGATCTAATAACCTTTATTTCTCACTAGTCTTTTGTGGTGTTTCAAGTATAAAAAAGTACGCAATATTCCCACCTGACCCTAAACGTAGGTGGTCACCCAAGACATTTTAATGTCTGAAGTTTGCTTCTTTAGTTTGGCACTGGTGCTTTCGGGCTATTGTTCCTTACCTAAAACTGGAACCATTCATTAGCATTGTGCATGCTGTACGCCGAAATAATCACATATTTGCCTCAAATTGTGTTGAGATGTTAAGCAATCATAAACAGGTTTGACTAAAGAAGAAACCCAAACATGTCTTGACTGATTGAATCCATTTGAGGTGGTGGGTACTTTTTTCCAAGCTATCACTTTAAAATTCATGCTGTACTGTTGTACTGTTGTCAGGGATTGGTGTGAATGCTAATGTCTCAAATAATGAAAAAAACAAACAGTAATAAACACTCAGGCTTCCAAAGCTAAACCTACTGAAACCCACTGCATATTCCCATATGTGCTCATGTAAGCATGAATGGTTAACATGAGTGGCAGACACATACTTCATTGATTATGCTCTCAACTTGGGAACCCAAGTCTTAATGCCCCCAGAAACACACATACACACACACACACACACACACATACACAGAATCTAAACAATTATCCATCACAGGAATCCACATCCTCTCCAGTGCCACATCAGTGTCCTTGTGCAGTGGAAAAAACTAGCCCCACAACCCGCTGTTAACCATCAATTCAACACTCCGCCCGCCTGCTCGCCACTACAAACACACCACTGAGAGAGCATCGCTTTAGTGCTGCCATGAGAGCAAATGGAGTCCCGGAAGACTATTTTACTGCTCCTTAAATTCCCTCATTATCTACACAAAGAAAAAAAAAACAGTTTGACTTTATGCCTATATGATGAACGGAGCTGTCAGCATTTAAGTAATGTGAAAAAAAAAACACAATCGTCAAAAATTCCTCTGAGAGCGGCGACACCTATAATCTTCCCGTATTTATGTACAAAATGCTGTATTGTTTTAAAGTGTGTCATAAGCAGTTATGATCACTTGTATGACAATAAAGAGTTAAACCCATCGTTGCTGATGATACTTAATTCTTAGTGTTATTTTGTGAGCAATAATTACTCATTCAACGCACATAATGTAGGATTAATGTATTTTCTGTAATTAAGTGCATGTCTTCTGCAGATATTAAAAAAATCTAAATTGCTTATTTTTCAGTAGTAAAACAACACAGCTGTATTGAAGGGGACTTTCACCAAATTTGGCATAGTTCAGTTGATGAGCAGCCATTCAGGGTGTTTTGATATGAAAGGATGCATTGTTTAGAAATGTATTTACAATTGTGTTGATAGGAACAAAGGTTTGTGATGCTTACAAAAGAAATCTAGCAATTTTATTTATTATCCAATACCACCTGTTTCCAAACATGCCTTCTGACTTTTATATGCAGTGCCATTAAGCATAAAATAGTTTTCTTTGCTTTACAACACTCTGCATGTATCACTTTATCTTGCATATATTTTAAAAATGTTTTTTGTCTTCAAACAATGTCTCAGGCATCCGGCAGCATATTTGTAAGCATTTTATATAATAACTTTCTTTGAGGTAGCTATAAAAGGTATTGATTGCTTCAGATGTCTGGCTCCTATCACCACCACTCTGGATAATTGTGACACAAGACGTTTCTCCAGAATATCACATTTCACAGCAAACCACTCTGAATGAGGATGTGGATTTGTTTACGTCTTCCGGATTTACATATGCAGAAATTTTTAAAAATCAATGGAATTCCCCTTTAAAGCATTATGGACACAGCTACAGTATTCGCATGTGAAAAACATTAGCTTGCATCATAAATAGTGAACACAAAGCAAAACCATGGTTTGCTTGTTTGCTCCTACTTCAAGTGGGACAACAAGTATTCTTCAGAGCTTCTCATTCTCAGTAGAAGAATGAAGACCATTTGAAATGGTGCCTGGATCTTTTGAGTGAGTGCTAACTAATTGTTAATCCTTTGATTTGACATTTGACAATTTTAGCATTGCTTTCACCAAAATGGCAGTGAACAAAAATAATCAGATGTTATGATTACATTTATAAAAGCTTAAGGGGAAGTGTTAGGAATAGTGAAGCTCATGAAAATGCAGCTATCTCTTGTAGCATTTCTAACTCTTTGCTACTGCTTTTAACATCTGTGACATTTCTATGAATTTGACATGCAGCTCATAAATTCCCCTCATTCACATCCTGTGATCATCATGCAGAATGAATGAGGCCATATTTAGTTCTTCTAATGACTATGTTCTCCACATGGTTGGTTTTAGAAGAGCAGTTAAGCGCCATGTTTCCAGGGAAAATGCATTTTAAGATCAGAAATGGACATTTTCTAAATGGCCACCATCTAACTTTATGATGATAAAAAAAATGGTTTAAAATGTACAGTGAGGGCTTAAATAATCAAAATGAACAACGATATTAACGATTATGATCAAGTGAAATAATAAAATATATCTGATTTATGCACCTTTCTGAACAGCTCAATTCTTCTTCTTGTTCCTTTATTTGAATCACTGGACAGAGAGGACAGTGGTGTGGATAAGTTTCATTTAAGTGATTTGTAGTCTTTTAAAGTACACAGTTTAAAGTTTTTATTTGTTTTATTTCTTAAAAAATAAAATAAATCATTCAGTGAAACCAAATACATTGTATTAGTTTGTAACACCCAGATCAATAATAATAAGTATTTCTGAAAAACAGTTCTTGTTCAAAAGTACATACTTTTAAGATACCTATTACAAAGTCTGTTGAATGCTCCCTTGGACTGAAATTAGCTATGGCACTTCTGGGTCAAGAAAAGAATATCACAGATGGCCATCATCAATGTGCGAGAAATGCCGATTTATATGTTGAGGAGTTGAGCCTCTGGAAAATCTGAACATTTTTTGGTGTAATTTATTGATGTTACCTCTACGTAAAATACAATTGCAATTAATGTTAACATCTTTTCCCCTCCTTGTTTCTTGCATCATCTTCAAAACGATTCAGCAAACATACATCTCCATATTAGGCAACCACAGCAGATAAGAGGTCTGTAACAGTAATGGAATAACTGCACAAGTTTGAGAAAAAAAATATACACACATATACAGAATCACACACACACTCGCAGATAAACTGTTCTTTCCACTGAGGTAACCTGCACCAGTGCAACACTGCAGCACAAGCGTGTTGATTTGATCTTGCATGTCTTTAAATAGAAGCCACGCTTTGGCTTGCAGGCAGAGAAAAAAGAGTTTACACTTTTTTTATTACACGTTTATGTGAGTGTGTATGTGCCTCTGTGTGTGTGTGTGTGTGTGTGTGTGTGTGTGTGTGTGTGTGTGTGTGTGTGTGTGTGTGTGTCTAGTGCGTAAGCAGTGAGGAGTGAATGGCTTGGCTTCACATCAAAGGCCCAGGCAAGTCTTTGCATTAACGAGGTTCTTTGTTTCCTGCCACACCGATTACAACAGGTCTCTCCCTGCACTGGCCACACTACACAGGCCAGAGAACCTCACTTTCAAGGCCTTGTCCTCTTCCAGCAAGTCAAAGGCAAATGCGGATTTGCTTCTTCAGGAACTGCAGTTGCTCCTTAAAAACCATCAAAGTTTATGTGAAGCATTGGTTGAAATAAGAGATTAAGTTTGATTTATAATGTTCTTTTTCTTTACCCCAAATAATGATTAACCATCGTACAGATCACGCACACACACACACACACACACACACACATTTTTTAAGCCGCTTATCCTCCTGGATCGTGGGGGTGCTGGAGCCTATCCCAGCAGTGATTGTGCGGAAGGCAGGAAACAGGTCATCAGTCCATCACAAATTGCATAGATCATTTATATATATATATATATATATATATATATATATATATTCAGGTAACCATAGTTTGGTTTAAGATTTTCTATTTACCTCAAACAAAAAACTACCAGCGCTGCAAAATATTAAATGCTCCACCATAAATTTTCATATATAGATGTAAGAAATTTATAATGCAAATTTTAATCCAAAGAATTATGTTGATGCTGTTAATATTAGGGGTGCAAGATCAGAATTAATAGATTTTTGCTTCAAACACGCAATGTGCAATTGGCTGTTAGTCACTTTATCATTTCAGCTTTAGTAGGTCTGAGTTGCAATTGACATGACCAGAATGTACCACCTGCACTGTATTTGAATGCTGCTACTTCACCTGTACCAAAACTGTAGCGTAACTGTGAATGACACATTGTACTCAATAACCAGTCACATTGTTACTTTCAATGAAGCTCTTTAATTTATTCATGTTTTTTTTAATAGGCAACTCATTTTTCATTTCCAATTTTAAAATGACAGTATGACTAGTGGAAGAGCAAACTTGGAATTTATGTTGTGACTTTGTCCAATAGAACTAACCTGATCAAGGTTTTACTGATTTTCTATGGCATTGCTTTGTTCTGTCACAAGCAAAGCACATAAATGTTAAACAATATTTCATAAGCAAAAAAAAAATACTTGGTGAACTTTTGGCAAAATGTTTTATAAAACATGAAGGCTCTTAACCTTAAAAATCACAAAATATGCACACTTATTAATTAAACAGTAAAGACAGTAGCTTTTCTTGACAAAACAACAATGTCCAAAGTTTTTGCCCAATATAAAAGCTTGTGTAAATCTCTATTTAGGAGTTCCTTAGGATGAGAACCTTCCAGGGCATGGAAAACACATTAGGTCATTCAATCCCAAGGACAACACTTAGGTTTTGTTTGTTTAGCAATGTTTGATGTGTCGCTGGTTTTCTTTTTGGCCTGAAGTGTGTGTGTGTGTGTGTGTGTGTGTGTGTGTGTGTGTAGTCGTGAGAGAGGATGAAGCAGCTGCTCAGCTTTGGTCTGTGGGTTTTCATCGTTCCAAACATGCGTCCTCCACATTATGGGATGTGTGCTATCTTTTTTCCCTGAGAATCAAGAAATTCAGCCAAATTCAACAGCCAATTCAGTTGTAGAATGTGAAAGGTTTTTCTCAATTCCATCTAAGGCTGTGTGAATTAATAATGAATATTATACTACCTCTTAAGGGCTACTTCCATGAAAATAAGCCTCAATTACAGCATACATCCTATTAAAGAACAGCCTTCTGCTTTAGCTTTGAACTGCATCATCAGTCACTTTTGATAATTGGCAGCCTACAGATAGTCTGCTTGGGAACAATGGATACTCCTTCTAGAAGGAAACAGTGGACGTATGAACAGAATAAGTATTCAAAAGTGTTGTATAGCATGCTGGATACTGCGAGGGAGTACAAGTCTCTTTGGTTGGAAGGAATGACCAATAAAAAAGCACACAAGTGGCTTGAGTTAAGCTGTGTTCCCTTGGATGTGGGCTGACCTCAGCGAAAGGATATGATTTAATTAGTTTTCTGCTTTAATGTGCCTGGAGTTTATTTAGAACGTGCAGTATATAATTTTTAGGAACTGCAATTTATCCTTAAAACCATCAAAGTCTCTGCAAAATAATAGTTGCTCTGTTTAACTATGGACTAAATGTTTTAGGAAACATTTTTTGCATAACTTTTTTTGTGTTGTCCAAATATCTGAAAGCAAAGGGACAAATCAGGCTATTCAACAATCAGGCTACATATTTTCCCTTTGCCATCATTTAATGCGAGATGTTCTCCGTTTTACCCCACATAAAATAAATAAATAAATAAATAAATAAATAAAACTACCAAAGGGACTCACACAAAATGTTCCATTGAACAGACCAATAAAAAAATCTATGTATAGCTCATTGGGCGTCTGTCCCTTACTGTTTATTCATTTCAGACTGTGGCTATTCTGTAAATAAATAAGTGAATAAATTGCAGGTTTAAAAATCATTTCAAAATCGCATTTCGTCGATACGTTGAATGTCATAAATGTAACAGATCTTGATACAGTCCTGCCTCATTATCGACTGCTGTCTGCTTCAGTCTGATTTCAGAGTTTACTCCACACCAACAGACCCTTTATCTCTTATAGGCTGCATAGTCTCATGTACACCGTCAACAATTATTGCTCTATAAAGACTTCTTCTGTACATGTAGGCTATTTTTCTGGAACATTTTCACATTCCTTAACTATATAGGACAAGACTGAGGGTAAATTTTTCAGACCTACATTTCAAGTCATGTCTAGAATTGCAATGAACTAGATAAAAGCTGTAGACACCGAATCAGAGGAAAAAGGATGACTCATTCCAGCACAAGCTGGGCAACCTGAAACTGGCTCCAAAACATGGACATAGAGAATGAATCTAGTCCAAGAACCACAAAAAAGGAGGAGGGAAAAACAGAACATTTAGTCCGGGTTGGGGCTCTCTCAAGCATGAGCTCTGAAAAGCATAAATTGTAAAAAAAGGCATTAAGAAATCATGAAGTAAATGATGTAGAAAAGCTGGTTCTGTGAAAAACAGCTGTCTATATTTAATCAAGGCGAATAAACAAGGTCTCATTTATAATTTAGATTTGCATGCATTAAACTGCTCATTTTTAATCTTTTTATTAATATGCATGGATGATATTGTATAAATATGCAGCCTTATGCAAATATTGGGCATAATTTCTGTTTGTATTTCATTCTAATTCCCAGCTGTGGTTCGTTATTTTCATTCAGGGCAATAGAGTAACTCAAATATTAAGGCACAGCATGGGAGTGTATAAATATTTCTCAATTACAACTCTGTGAAACTATAGCCAAACTCGAAATTCATCAATAAATTAACATCGGAAGGTGGTCTACTTGTTTTACAAAAGTTCATAACAAGCATTTCCAGCATCTTTTTCTCTTTGCGTTTGCATTTATTCCAGAATGTATAGGGTGTGTAATAAATAATAAATATTTCCCCCCACTGTTCTTCCTCAGGCTGATTTTGTGACATATCTTTTAGCATAATGTTTCAAATTGAAAATGTTGTCTAAAAATTCACATGACAGGAAACACGGGCTCTACATCTAAACTGTAGACGTGCTAACGTGCCTAAACTAGCTCCTGTTTGTTTACCGATGGCTTGTGAAGAAGCAGACGCCATTGGTCTACTCGGCTTCTGGTTTGAAGTGAATGCTACACGGGACACACAACCGCATTAGCTTTTAGAGGCAGTCCATCTTCTCTTCAGGTACTCTGACAAACTCTGAGTGTCGAGTCGGCACATGAATGAGGGCACAGCGTGCTGAAGGCTGGAGCTGCACTGTCTCTTTAAGAGCGGAACCCTTCACTGAAACAAACGTTCAACCCCCAACGAGTCACTGAAGCTGTCAATCAGCGGTCGGCACTCTTTGATCTTCGCACTACTGGCCTGCTCTGGGGCTCAAAAGCACTATTTGTTGCTGCCGGGCTCCATTACTTTCAAGTTGCGGAGGTCCTCCATAGCACAACAACTTTTTAACCCCCTCGTCCATTTGAACCGCGTGAGCTCTAAAAGAACAAGAACAAGAAAGTTTTCTTGTTTTTTTTTTTTTTTTGTTGGTCACAGGAAACAGGCAGCGTTTTTAATTTCTTGTTCAACAGCAAAATGCCGCAGCTCAACAGTGGAGGGGGGGATGATCTCGGTGCCAACGATGAAATGATTTCTTTCAAAGACGAAGGTGAGCAAGACGAGAAAATACAAGAAAACGCTTTTACGGAGGGGGACCTGGCTGACCTCAAGTCGTCTCTGGTGAATGAATCGGAGATAAATCAAAACTCAAACGCAGCGGTAGGTATTCCGCCTGAGAGACCCCCACATTTCGGTGTTTCTCTGGAAGGTCTGTGGCGTGCCTCGTGTTGTTTTTGAACTGTTTTGACTGAAGCGACCCAGTGTAACCAGGTACCCTCTTTTCTGACATTTCTCCGGACGCATGCAGGTGGTTAGAAGGGGACAGCAAGACGAACAGAGGGTTTACGCAGAGAAACACAGAGAACATCTTGACGAGGGTAAGCAAGGTCCACATGCTTGGGTTCTGCAGTGAGTGCTAGCGTGCTGGATGGGGTGATTCTCATGGAAATGATTTACGGGTGATACAGTAGTAAAGCCACTCTGTGTTTTCGTCATTGCGTAGTTTTATGCCTTGAATTGATGATGTCTAACTTTTTCGGGGGAAAACCGAAGAGGTTTGCCAGTCAAATTGCGTCATCAGTCTACTGTTTTTATCACTACGTTAAGTACGTGACGGAGAAAGTTGTAACGGTTATGTAACATAACGGTTCGATGTTTCAACTGATCTCATTTCATGCAGTTGTGAGCGAACCTGGGACGTTACCACACTAATGTCCAGCTCTGAACGTATGTCCGTCATACATGTTTATGTGTGTAATTCATTTGAAGCAAAGCGTGTGTGTGCGTGCAGTCTGTGATTGACGACCTTGGTATTTCTTTAGAACTGGCCCGTAAATCCTCTTAAAAACACACGAATCTTGTTCAGCCTCTTCACACTCTCATCTTTTTCCCCGATAGGCCCAAAACATCAAGATGGGGGGATGTACAAAGCACCATCCTACTCTGGATACCCCTTTCTGATGCTGCCGGACCCATATCTTCCTAACGGCCCAGTGTCACCATCTGTAAGTTCACTTTTCTTCATCTCTGTCACACTGACAAATAACGTTTTACTTGATGCAAAGACTCGTCTACTTGACCAACAAGGATTATAGCACGGAAGATCAATCGATAAGATATCACTACTGTTGTTTTCAGATTCCTCTGAGCAGGGTTGATGTAGATCTACCAGTACAAATAATAGCCTAAGTGATTTTTAGTGCTGACATTCTTGTCTGTTTTATTTAGACGCTGTAGGTGCAGGTGTACTTAGTTTTGAGTGTTGAGCCGAAACTACATTTCAGTCTTAAAATCACAAACCTTTGAACTGATGTTTTGGATATCAGGACAAAGGGTCCCTAAATGTCATTGTTTGTTATTTTTTTTCCTTAGTTTCAAAAATGACAAACATATATTTTGATCTAATTGACTTGTTAATGGTGAACTGTTAGATCACTATTACCGGTAAACAAGTCCTCTTGATGTTTGTTGCAGCTCTTCTTGACTGTGAGTCTGTTTATGTGTGTGTGTGTGCCTTTTGCATGTGTGTATGTTTGGGTGCGTCTGTATGTGCTGTGATAGGAAGCACAACAGATTTCAGTTCTTGTCCCATTCAGTTTTCTTATTTTTAGTTTGATGTAGTTTTTGGCTGCATGAAGGACGCATTTGAGAATAACACGAAGAGACCCATAGAACTAAAGTGTAAAAGTTAATAATGGATGGAAGATGGTATTTAGTGGTTTTTTTATATGGGGACATTGGAGTCAAAACTAATATTCACTGTTGTTGCGACACAGCTGTTGTGTTTGGCTAAGATGTATGAAATGTCTGTATTTCTGCTTTTGTTTGTGACATTATTCCACATGTGATATGTGACCATATTTCTTCTATAACTATGGCTTTTGCATTATCCTTGTAAGTCTCAGCTGGTCACTTGGCTGGTCATGAAGTTGGGATATAAAGGAGCCTTTAGCGTCATGTCAGTCACTGTGTAAAAGAAAGTAACCTTTTCCAGTTCTCAGAATGCCATGGATTTTCCCATCTTATCGCCCTAAAGCATGTCTAACTATCTAAGAGACTGTCTAAGATAAGCAAATCTTCTTAATAGTTTGTCTGGTTTTAATGGAGAGTTCTGCTTTAGGCATTGTGTCTATCTATTGCAAGGTATAGTCTAAAATACTTGTGGAAATGACTAATGTATGAATAAGAAATTATTGAAATAAATTTAATTAGGTCATGTGGCATTGGATTATAGCTTTATCACTGAAGGGGTTATTTTCACTATTATTCATGAGAGAATATTTCTTTATTGTTTCTTTAATACATTTGATGAAATATAGAGTATAGCTATGTTATTGTCTAGCACACTTAAAAAAGAAACAACAAATTTTTTAACAATGCCGTAGACGAACTAATGTTTAAAAAAGATTTCCAAGCTAAAACAACTTTTTAAACATTCAAAGAACCTTCACTTGATGTAAACGCTCTATACCACTTCAAATGTTCTTGCTAGAACCTTCACATAATGTGGAAGTATGTTTAAGACTTTGTAAATGTTCTTAATGCTCACATCTCATTTACACAAGTGTTTTAAAGTTTTGTTCTTGTCGTTGTTTTTCTGTGCCATCATTTTTTCTTGTTTCAAGAGCATTTTCAAAGTGTTGTGTGTGTTATTTCATTCATCTTGTGTGACGTTGGAAGTCATGCATCCAAATAGACCCCTGAAAAGGCTTTTCTTACAAGTGACCAAAAACAGTCTGTAATTCAAAAACGAATCCTAGGCAGGTTTGCTAAGAACCAAACCTTCTTTATGTGAAAACTTCACTGTCCTGCCTGACATCA
Source organism: Pygocentrus nattereri (assembly GCF_015220715.1). Classification (NCBI taxonomy): domain Eukaryota; kingdom Metazoa; phylum Chordata; class Actinopteri; order Characiformes; family Serrasalmidae; genus Pygocentrus; species Pygocentrus nattereri. The sequence goes on along the minus strand of NC_051226.1, from coordinate 29,931,598 downwards.
ACCATGAAAAGTCACAAACGATGTCTAAACGTATGTGCTACTTCATTGAGGGAATTCTTTAACCATGCAGATTGAGATCACTACAAAATTGGAAGAAAGAAAGAACACACACAACTTGGCTGTCTGTCCCGGGTGGGCATTAATAGTGAAAGCTGTTGAGCTAGCAGTGCTTGACGGACATAGTGAACTTTGAGGATTAGCAGAGAAGATTTGCTTTGAATGGGGATCAGTAAAGTTGACTCCACTGGCTGTATTAAAGGAGACAAAATGGCCTGGAGCAAGACATTTGAGCAGTCATTTCTCTGTCCTATTTTGTCTCCCTTGTTGACCACAGTTCCCTTTCTCTATCCTAACTTCTCAGCCCCCATTGTTGAAAACTTCTTTTAAAGAAGTTTGCGTGCCCTGAGAACCGAATGGATTTGGATTCTAAATGTCCTGATTAGAATTATGTGTAATTGTTTATTTGTCTGTATTTCAGAATTGACTGATATCTGACTGTTGAAAGGACGTCTCCTTGTCTTTTAAACAGACCGATTTGTACACTAAGCTGTAGCTTCTCTGTTGTAACATGGAATGAACATTCTTGTCATTGTCATGCAGAAAATGGGATTAACTTGATTTTACTAGTATTACTTGGGGATCCCCACATTATTTATGTATTTACTCAAAAACTATCTAAGCTATGCTTGTCCTTCCCCCAGTTTATGGGATTCATTACTTCTAAAACTGTGGATTTTTCATCCCTAAACCGGGCTGCCTTGTCTTGTATTGTGGTGCCGTGTTGACTCTGGCTTGTTCGAGCAACCTTTAGTTTCTGTGTAAACAATAGGAGGAACATTGGCTTAGGCGCTGTAATCCATCCATAGAAGCTATGGGCCTTGCGCTTTGCGCCTCTGACAGACAGCGATAAGGAGTGGGCCCGGGATTAACACACTCTTTAAGAAAAGCGCTTTTGCAACCTCTGGGTAAATTGTTTCTGCCAGCGATTTAGTCATGTCAGACAATGTAAGGCTTTAATGTCACTCAAAACTTCAGATTAGAGAATTAAGTAAGCTGCCAAGTCTGTTTAAAGTGTATGACGTTGGGCTACTGTAACCTCAGAATTATTCAAAGGACATTGAAGGCTCAGTTTCACATCTGTAATCAAACCATGCTGTTTAAGATAATGACGTGGTTCTAGTTATAAGGTACACTCTCTTTGTGGCTTCAGGTAAAAATTAGCGTACACTTTGAAAAGGACAGCAGGAAGTAACAGCATCTGTTCTTTTAAATACAAATGACGATAAGACAGCCACGACTCTTTGAAGTGGATGACTTTATAAAACCCTCAGTGGTGTCACTGTTTTGCTGACACTGATGTTTTGCAACATTTCAGGACTTGTAGCATCGCTGCAGGTTTAAAATCTGTTTTGTTGTTTTAGTTCTAGCAAATAGAGAAAAGGGCAAAAGAAGAAGTTCTTACTTTCCCAGGTTAATAGTGAAAGCTGTTGAGTTAGCAGTGGTTGACAGACATTGGTTTTGACTATGGTGAGGTGAGAAATATGCGTCTTTTATTTTGCATTGACATGTTATTGAACAGAAAGGTCCCCAAATTGCTCCCAAACTGGTTCAATAACTTGATCCTTGATCTTTAAGTCAGGAACCCCTGAGAAGACCCGTGGAGGTCTAGAAAATCTCTTCCGTCATTTGGATATTCCCACATGGCGCTGATGCTGTGTTCCTCATGTTTGCCTGCTGAGGGGTTACAGGCATGGGGGGTGGGATGTGGCACCCAGGTGACTCATTGACAAAGACTGGCCAGCCTATTAAGGGGGGACTGAATTGCTCTTGTTTACAAAGGCATGCTGGAGGAGCCATCCTGGCACAGCTGCCAAATTCTCAGGGAGCAGTTAATAAACTACAGGAAGATGATCATTGAGGGGGAGGGTGGCAAGTGAGCAGGCCTAGTCATGCAAATACACCTACATGTGGTGGTAATCTGGAGGTTCTAGAGTGTAAAGTAACACAGGAACATGGATTAACAGTGTCATTGTTTGCAGCAGGGCATGGTCCAAGCTTTCCAGTTTATTAATAAACTTCACAGAACAAAGGTGTAGACATTGTCAGGTTTTCCTGTCTAAAGTGGTTAGGTTAGTTTTGTTTCACCCCAGCTAGTGTCTAGCAGTCCAGAGATTTGTAATCCAGTTATGTTTCATCTCTGTCTGTTCTTTTCTCAGCTACTGTATCTTCTGCCATCAAAAGACTTTCACTGAGTGAGTCAGTCTGGTGTATTTACAAAAATGCTGTAAAAATGAAAGAAAATCCCCCACCTCAAGGTAACCATGACTCCCTGACCATAAAGCATTGATGTCAGCAAAGACCTAATCAGTGACGCATATATGGTCCTCAAGGCATACGCTTTTTGCCTTTCGAAACAAAAACGAAATACCTGAAAATGGCAATAAATGAATGTTCAAAGGTGCTCTGAGTCACAGCAGTCAGAAGAAGGGTTAGAAAGTTTTGTAGCCTCGAATGTAGTTGGTTGGCATGGCGTCTGCCTCTAGCCGTGAGCAAGAAGAGCCTGGCACACTGTGGAAGACTGATGAAGACAAAACAGCCAGATCAAATTTATTTGTATAGCGCTTTTTACAACTGATGTTGTCACAAAGCAGCTCTGCAGAATTTCAGTAAAGACGGCTAGCTTATTCTCACCCAGGTGTGCGCAAGTCCCTGCTGCCCTACTTGGTAGGTGTCGCAGTGAGAAACTCCGCAACCAGGTTGAGGAAGGGGGGGGTGGGTGGTTGAGGCAAGGGAAGGAGAGGGAGGTGCGAAAGTACTGTTTAGAGGTGTTATGGTCACCCAGGTTACTTTTATCCTCTTTGTTGTTCTCACCAGCTCTGTGTAACTGTCTTGTGTTCACATGGTCTGTTCACTATTAAAAAAGGCCAGGCATAGTGAGAATAAGATTTTCACTGCATCACTTTCTTGTTTTTTGCACAAATTATCATCACTGTCTAAGAAAATAATGCGTTATACCGTTTGAACAACACCTTTTATATTTTATGAATATTTCAGAAACGATGGGTCACTATGAATAATGGACCAGAAATTGTCGAAAAATAATAATAATAGTAACATGAGCTTGTCCTGACTTGAACCTTTATTTATAAAGGCTAGTTACAGTACGTGTCGTTTGTCCTAAAGGCTGCTTTTGTCAGCTTTGATATCAAGTTGATATAACACCTGTAACAAGTAACATCGAATTTTTGTGACATTGGGTTGTGACGTTTTTGGGTGAAATAACATAGCATGTTATCACAACGATATGACATAAATCTCGTAAATTGTAAAATGAGTCTTACTTTAAATACAGGCCAAAGAAAATGCTTTCTGTGCAGAAAAAAAATCCCACTCTGAGTGGCTCACCCACTGAGGTCAAGTGAATACTGTACCTGCTCTGCCTCATGCCATCCATGGCAGAGTTCTCTCTCTGAAGGGACTAAGTGATGTTCAGAATGAGCTTAAAAATATATAATCATTCTCTATGATAGGGGAGAGACTTTTAAACAAATACAACTTAACTGTAAAGAAGAAAAACACAATATTTCATAAGAGAGGTTACCAGGACTCCTTCTTGAGATGTTTTTAGATGTTTGCTACATTTGTTGACATGTTTACTCCCCACATCTTACACAAATGACTGTGGCGGATGGTAATTGAGACTTTTTAGGCCTTTTATCAGATCTTTGTGACCTGCTTGTGTTGGTTCCTCATCATTTACCATAGCAATTTTTACCTCTTGTGTTAAGGATCGCTTAGAACTTCCATCTCTCTGTCTTTAGTTTGATAGTGCCTATTAGGCGGAATTTCATACAATCACATGGATGGAGTTCCACATTGCCATTAAAATGATATCTGAGCCACCCGTAAGCATGTTTTTTGGACCACATATGTCTAGCTTTAAACCCCTTTCATCAGGCCAACTTTGATGAGTGTATGTAGCTATTCCTGAAGACTTTGTTAAACGCTACATCATCTGTCATGGTGCCTTGTAGAGAGGAGAGTTTGTCGCAAACCCTTTTGGACATCCTCGGAGAGCAGGAACAAGTTTAGTGTGCAGACACAGTATGTGTGAAAGCAAAGCCTTGTTGGACTCTTTTATGCTTCAGCACTAGCCTTGTGTTAATACGCTAGCCATGTGAAGCATATGAGTACATTTTGCATGCCCGTATACATGTGTGCTTCCATATGTGTTTGAGTGAGGCTCCCGGGAGCAGACCCAGCTGTGGCAGTCGGCTAAGGCCTGCTGGGTAGATGGGTATCAGATGGGAGTGGGATTAGGCTGCTGTGATCACACCCACGTGGGCCTGCCCCATGCGGCTGGGGAGGCTCCAGTGGGTCTGGGCCCACACTAATTCGGGGTGTGTGGGGCGTTGGCTGACCCCAGCAGCGGGAAGTGGGACAACTTCTCCATATGTCCCATGTAGAACTTTCTTTTTTCCTTTTTTCTTTCTCTTTCTTATGCTTTCTTTTTCTGTGTCTTTTTCCTTCTACCACACCACTGTGAAACTATGTCAGTCTACCTCAAATCAAAAGCTGCATATCAAGGTATTTGATAAAATGATGCCAAAAACAAGCTAACTTGTTCAAATCCAGAATATTTCCATATTAAGGCATGTTATGGCATGACTGTCCTATCTAGTTTACATTGAAAATGTTGGTGTCTTGATAGACAGCAGCCCTTGCAAAGTGATCAGAAAGAAATATGTGAAGAGATAAAAGATTATACATCTTGGCTAAATTTGAAATCACAAATGGTGGTTTATCTCAATCCAGCAGAACAGTCACTTTGTTTTCCAGTTGAAGCCACAACATGAAGTTGCTGTTCTTCGTGAAGGGCTTGTTTGCATTCTTTTACATTACTGGCTCCAGAGAGGGGCTACAGTGGTTGGTAGGCAGCAAATCATTAAAATCCTATATCCAAATGAAATTTTAGCATTGAGACACATTTACTGTGGAACCATGCTAAATGTGATTTGGCATTATCTTGCTGAAACAAGCTAGGCCTAACTAAGAAAAGACGCTGTCTGGACGGCAGATGTTGCTCCACAACCTGTATATATCTTTTAGCATTAGTGGCACCTCAACAGATGTAAACGTCACCCATGCCGTGTGCACTAATGCACCCCCATGCTGTTGCGGATGCTGGCATTTGAACTGTGTGCTGATAACAAGCTGGATGGTCCCTCCTGTCGTTAGTGATTCACCTAAATCTATCTTAGGGCTCCAAAAAGAAGGCAGCACCATTCCTGGATGCTGTTTATATATGGTTTCTTCTTTGCCTTGTTTCACATTTGTGGATGCAGCGACGACCTCTGTTCACAAACAGTGGTTTTAGAAAGTGTTCCTGAGCAGATGCAGTGATTTCCACTGCAGAATCTTGTCTGTTTTTAATGCAGTGCCGCCTGAGGACCCAAATATCACAGCCAGCCATTGGTTTTCGGCCTTGTCCCTTGCATACAGAGATTTATCTGGATTGTCTGAATCTTTTAATTATATTATGTACTATAGATTATGAAATACAAGTTCTTTGCTATTTCACATTGAGAAATGATAGCACTCTATTTTTATTTACATTTTTCACAGCGTTCCAGCTTTTTTACACATTGGTGTATACACACACACACACACACACACACACACACACGTGTATATATGTGTACACACGTGTGTGTGTGTGTGTGTGTGTATGTATGTATGTATGTATGTATGTGTGTATATATATATATATATATATATATATATATATATATATATATATATATATATATATATATATATATAAAATTATTATACGTTATACAAATAACGTATGTGGTTGATCACCCTGGTTGAAGAATGTTGCTCCAGTTTAATTTTGGGCATTTTGTGATGTCAAGACCCAACATATATAAAATATAATAATTTAAATCTTTAAGCACATGAAGAATTCACTAGCTAATGTGTAATCAAAATAATACATTTTGTCCATATCATGCAACACTACTGTCCACTGGCAGAGCACTCAGGTACACAATGAAGCACTTTACCTGGGCACACTACACTTAGTCTATATCCAGTATATATTTTAGCTGGAAGTTAAATATGCGTATACCGCTACTAAGCCATTCGCCTAAAAGGAGGGGCATCCCACTTCTACTGCTTGTTCTCTTCAAATGTTATGGAATGTGGTTTTTCATGTGGTTTTTGTACCCTTATGATCATCTGGGGCCAACTGGAAACCATTTCACTACCATAAATAGAGCTCTCCTTGTGAGATCAAGAAAAGTCTTTGTAGATATCTAAAAATTTGATCAAATAAATGGATGAATGTTCAAAAATAGCATCCAGTTTGTGATGGTGAACATTAAAGTCATGATTATGCTCTGGCAGTTCACCTTGGAAGGGCCTGCAATAATTACCTGTTAATGCTTTAATTGAAGAGATGAGGGTAGTGAGGGTTGGCAGAGCAGCCACAGGGGGAAACCCTCAAAGCATTTTATTTGTACGCTACATATCTTGCGGGTTTAATGTAGTGCTTCTAGCCATAGCAACGAGGCAGCTCCCTAGAAGAAGGTTATTTAAGTATAATCTTTGTGCTACTCTGTGTGTGTGTGTGTGTGTGTTTGTCTGTGTTTTCATTGCCATTCAGCTGTGATCAGCAGACACATGCACACTGTGTATATGAGCGTTGTGGTAGAAGCGCCGCTGACATACATCTTACATCCTGTGTTCAGTGATATCAAGGCCAAGCCTTGCTGCTAGAGTAGAGTGAAGGTGAGGTGTAGTGTGGTTAGAGGAAGAGCAGTCACAATGTTTGTGCGTGTGTATGCAAGTGTGTATGTGTGTATCTTTGGATTTGTGCAACTGCACTGCATACTTGTATGTGGAAAAGATGTTGATGGAGGCAAGTCTGTCTCTTCTCCTCCTCCTCCTCTCTCTCTCTCTATATCTCTCTCTATTTCTTTCTGTCTCTCTCTCTGGATCTTATCTGATGGGGGTGGGCGAAGAGAGAGTGAGGCTGCGTGGTGGCGGAAGGGAGTCAGCAGTAAACACTGAGAAGTCTGTAACCACACAAGCACACCTGGCACACCTCACTTTGAACGACTTCAAACAGTCAGAGGCAATCTCATCTGCACCTTTAACCATTTCACAACCATGCTCTCAAGGAAAATCTACATGCCACCAACACCTACACTGGCCAACATCTCTTTTCTTTTAGACCACTATACAACTCCTGCAGATGCCTCTAATCAGTCACTGTATGATGTGAACATCTTGACCAATCAAAGTTCTAGTTGGGTGTTTTGATTAGGGAATGTATCGGTCTGTTCACAGGCGTCGTATTGGGCCGAGATCAGCAGAAAATGCTGGTTCACGTATCGGAGGGGCCCAAAAATGAATCCTCTCCAATCCTGTAACAAGTCTATCCTGAAATAGCAATCACTCACACTATGTGATGCTGTTAGCTGTGTGTGTCTGTGGGGTAGTTAAGGGTTTGAGTAGTTTGAGTTGAACGAAGTGCTTAATTTTAAATAGCTCATTTTAAAGCTGAGTAAATATTGAAATATTGGATCGCTATCGGCCGATACTTATGACTTCAATAACTGTAAAAGAAAAAGTGGTAACATAGCATATTGAGGCATTCGTGTCAACAAATAAAAATAATGCAGGCCATCTTTAAACATGCCACATTTATTTATTCACTGACACATTTTTAATATATTATAAGTCATACTGCAATCACAATACATAGCAGTAGCATCAACCAGTATTTTCTCCATATCATTCGGTTCTAGTTGACAGTTGTCAAGAGCCAGAGTTTATGTGCCTTTTCCCAAAATGACGTAATCCAATGAATACATTTAAGTTGCTGGTTTCCCAACCAAAGATGCCTAAAGAAGTGCAAAGTAGCAACAGAGGGAAACTCTTCACCCAAGATGATGTGCTGCAGATGCCTCAGTGCAAACTGCTGATGTCTGTTTGAATGGCCTCCATCCAAAGAGGCAAGGGGGCTGTGGCTCCCTGTTGTTTTATGGGTGCTTCGCTTCATCTGCTTACAAAATATAAGTGAGATTTACAGCAGCAGTATGAAGAGGAATGATCTCATAGTCTTCTCTGTGGTCAAAGCCTCAAAGAAAACAGCAGAAAATCATCCCTTTCCTCTCCAGGCTTTCCAGGGCTTTCACTCTCGTCTGTCAGCTTGAAAAAAAAATTGCCATAACTTCATCCCTATTTAAACCAAAGTTCATTCATTCATTGAAGTTTGAAAAGTTTCCGTTTATCGTTAATTAATTCCAAATCAGGCACTGTCTGATTTTAATTATATAAACATTAACGTGGCACTATTTCAGTGCAATCCTTTTATGAAGAAAGGAGGAAAGGGGTGATTCTGGTTTTTGGATATCATGCCAAGTAACTTTTTGTTCCCCTTGGGCTTCCCTGTTCAAAGACACATCTCTAAATGTAGGCTATCAGGGTGATCCATATTACATGGTTGGTTACACATTGGTGTTCATTTACCTTGTAGTTACACTAGTACAGAACCACATAGGTCCTTATTTTATTTCTAACGGTCCATTCATTGTGAGATGTTCTCACAATGCAAAGCTGTCATTTGCAAGTGGTGTTAAACTAATGGAGTTACAAGGTTACAAGGTTTTCTTATATACTTGAATTCCTATTTCCTTTGTAAAACACATTTAATGTATTAAAAGAGAAAAGACAACGTGTTTTTTTTTTTTTTTAAAAGGCATCTACAGTTAGTTCAGCTGCCTGACCACATGCAAGATGCAGAGTAAGGATTTCATGCATGCACACTAAGCTGCTTATCTCAGCTCTAATTCATCTACTAGATAGGTGAACAAGGTCATTGTGCTGCTGATAGAGTTTGTGGAGATGTGAGGTAGGATGGGTAGGTTTTGGTTAAACATCTTTGAGTGTATTGCTCTATATGATGGTTGGGTTTGTGTGAGTACAGTTGTCAGGTCTTGTGGTTTACCATGGAAAACAGAGAGAGCAGGCAGGTCTCTGTCTGTTACCTGAGAAACAAAGCATCTGTGCTATCAGGGGCAGCAAGATGGAAACTTTGTAGCTTTCCATCGCGATTTCTCCAGCGATCTCACCTGTGCTTTTGTTCCCTCCAAGTACAACAGTTTTTGGTGTTTACACAGTGATGCCTGCATGACCCAGACCTGAGGGAGCTTTTTTCTAAGTTCAACATAGGAATGTTTTCTTGTATTAGTCTCTAAAATTTGTATTATTTTACTTGTATTATCTAAAATTAGGTCTGATTTGATCATAAAATTTTAGATAATGATTAAAAGCTATATAAAAATTGTGATTGACAATTGAGTAATAATGTAAAACCAAAACAAATGGAGTTTAAATATTTAAGAGGTTTCATTATGTGTATATTTACTTTTTTATCAATTCTGCTGATAAGCAGAAACTAAATTTTAAACTAATGCAAACTATCCAGAGGGCACACCCAGTAAAATCATTGCTTTGCAGTGCTAAGGTGTAGCCTTTGGCTGTGATTTGTGTTTGAACCCAGCTGTGCCGGGTACTTTCTTTCACTGGAAGTCCCCATGAATGTAGTTGGTTATATTCTTACTTAGGGCAACAGACCTGATCTTGAGCTGCTTCACAGTGGCATGTCGCCACTAGCTTCAGAGATGACTCCACACAGTACGGTTGTCAAAAGCATTCATGCTAATCACATTTTGCTCTAGAAAATCAACCCTGGTATTTGAGTGTAGCACTTAAGGACACCATCTCTTAGGTTGAAATTGAGGCTCACATTAAGTCACATATCAGGTAGAAAATAGATGCAAGCATGATTTTGATTTTCACTGATGGATGCACCTCACCCATGCTTGTATATTGATGCACAGTAACCTGTCATTTGACAATTATTATTAGATGCATGCATATGTAGATTGGATTAATCACAAAAAAGTATTAAATACATACAAAAGACATATTTTAACTAGAGCCCAACAGAACATTTTTCTACCAATACCAATTTTAAGGAGCTAATAATTGCATCAATGATAATATCAGTTCATATAATTTTAGGATATCAAATCCAAAACACCCTCCAATGGTTTTAGATAAACAAGGCTTTAGTGACTGTTATGACTGTCAGATAACTGTCCATTTTCAATTGTCAAAAACATCTGTCAGTTCTCACTTATTTTCACATTATTTTGTGACTGAAATCAAACAAATAATATAGTGCTGTAATTAGAGCTTTCCAGAATTCTTAGAAGTTTTGTTTAATTTTTCATGAAAACATTTTTAAATACTGTAATTAAACAGTGATGGTGTTGTGTGTTCAGGTTTAGCAGTTCAGTCTGTATTGCTGCTGCAAATGCGAACAGTTGGTTACTGTAAGCTTAGTAGTTTCTCAAGAGAAAAGCATAAGAAACCATTGAAACCGTTAGAATTCTTAGAAATGGATGACTCTCTTCTTCATAGAGCTTTCTGTTAATTGCTTAATAAAGCAACCCATTTATCCTCAGCTGATAGATGTTTATACCCTGGTTGTATAGCTAGTTAACACACTTTAGTAATGACTTTAGTAATCCTGCTTAATGCATAAAATAGAACAATCAGACTGTACCTGTCTCCTGGGCAGATAATGGTCAGATTGTGTGGTGGTGAGAAATCAGATACAACTAAATTTGGAGAAGAAAAGGCTAAACAAAAGCAAGCAAAGCTTACAAAGGAGATTTAATCTTACTGAAAATGTAATCTTACTGATGGAGCGTTAATGATATATGAGTGATTTGGTCCCTAGTGGGTAAGGAAGTCAAATTTGTTTTTGTCTGAGACTTTTTACACTGACATTTAAGGTAAAGAAAAGAAACACTCTTGGCTTAGACAGAATCATATCATCCATAATGGGTTGAATATAAGCTGACCATCCAGTTCCAGCTGGAGCACCATGTGTTTGTCCTTACTCCAGCATCTCTCAGATTAGTCAGTTCTAGATGGCTGGATCAGCACAGAGTGAAAGGGAAAGCAGTAGTTCCGTGTCAGCAGCTGACCCACACCAAGCGCCTGAAGCACTGGGGATGCCTGGCTGGAAGAGGCAGTGGCCGCAACTCAGCACTCTCATCTTTTCGATGTTGCAGTTGGCCAGTGATGAAACAGCACGACTTATCTATGGCATCTGAGGGCCATTCTGTGGCTGCATGGCAGAACGAGAGAGAAAGAGAAAGAGAGAGGCACTGGCAGACAGGGAACTGATCTTGGTTAGAGTCTTGGCTCCGGGATGCCGCTGCCAGGAGCTGGGAGAGGCGGAGGCAATTATGGGATCCAGAGGTGCAGCCAGTCCGGCAGCAGCTGGGCCCCTTCCGGGGAAGCAGTGCACCCATAGCCAACCACATATTTACATTACAAATCATCGGCAAACAATTTGCCCGACCACAGGACAAATAAGGGCTATTGTTCCGAAGGGGATGCAATGAAACACAGGGGAGGGTCAAATTCAATTTGCTTGGAAAGCTTTTGTGAGCAGACTCCCGTCCTCATGGGCACTATTTTCGGGTCAGGAGAGCAAGCACAAGAACTCTAGCAATTTATTTCAGGGTGAAAATTATATAGTAAGGTGGCTTTGCTGTGTTATTTGCACAGATGATCAATTGCTGAATACCACCCTCTGAGACATAGCTCGCCCACAACTGCAAAAACCTCCCATCACCACTTTCCCTTGAGAACAGCAAGTAAGAAGTGTCTTCAGAAGAGACAGGAATTAGAAGCTACATTCCCAAACTTCTTTGCAGTCATTGTAATTATCAACACCTTAATCTTAACTTAATACTGATATTAATCCATAGTTATGCTGACAGAATTGATTACATTAGCTTAGTAATCTACCAGTTATTTTGACACTTATTCCAGTAGCAGTGAAACAGAGCAAATTACAGGAAAACATTGATTAATTTTTTGCTAAAAATAATAATAATTGATAGAAAGGCATCAATCAGGCTCTCTTTTTATTGCGAAAGAGACCAGTAGGTGCTTTGTCACTGGCAGTTCATAAAAAAAGTAAATTCACTTTTTTGATCGTAGTAATTGTGACAGCCCTAAATCTAACACTAATCCAAATGAACCAAACCGTTACATAAACTGTAGTGTGGTTAAAGAGGCAGGTGTACAGTTCAAGAACCAGCAGTTAATCCTTCTGGTACTTACCGCTCATCCGCATGCTCTGGGACACAGAAAGATGAACAAAACAGGAAATGAAGTGATACCACAGCTACTTTATTAAAATCCCCAAATAATTGTTTTTATTGTACATTTAGTTGACCGATGTCTGTGGTCAAAAAGCTGCTAATATGACCCAACATATGTTAATTGGGATGTTGTGTTGCAGTGCACCGCTTTGACTTAACTCGCTCACAGCTTCCATATGTATTAGCACTAATACATTCTAACTAATTTTATTCAGTAATAATTTAAACAGTATAGGTTATTCAGATTTCTGATTTGTTACATATTTCAAGGTTTGGGCAACAACAAGTAGTTATTGAATGATAAATTAAATAATTTAATACTAATCAGCCTTGATATTTCTTCTTCTCTTTTCAAATACAAGACATTCTGCTTGTTCATTTTACTGTAACTTCACTCTGAGTGTTGTGGCACATTGTCATTCTTTATGGAGTCTTCATCCATGTTTGTCATTCTGGATTTCTACAGATTAGTCGAAGCCTATTACACTGTAGAGTATTAGCATTATACATGTACCTGCAACAAAAAAGGGTTAATGATGACTAAAAATGATTGCAAAAATAAAATGCAGCACCCTGCAGTAATGAGTAAAAGCATCTAAAATAAACAGTTCAAGCATGGGTGAGAACAGAATTCATACACATAATTGTACTATATTTCTCAATAAAGGACGATTGATGTTGCCATCACAGAATGTCCCATATACAGTTGCCTAATATTTGACTGCTATTACAAATCGTAACCCACTACATTCTGATGTATGGAAAATATGGAAAATGTGAATTACACTTAGAACCCTTAGAAGAAACAGTTCACACCAGCAGTAACAAAAGCATGGTGTGATTTCTCACTCATAGCTCATTGGAACAAGTCTCTGGAGACAGCTTCACAATTTTTGTTACCGCTTGATGTTTTTCTAGTAAAAAAGTTATCAGTGCAGACTCAAAGCTGTTAATACAGAATTTAAATCAAATGTAAAGGTTATTGCTTGTATAAATCACTATGTTATGAAAAATATCATTAGGAAAGTAATAGCTTTTGACTTTTTTGAATGAATGACCTGCACACCTGTTTTAAGAAACTGCATATTGCCATATAACGCGGACCATGTCACTGTACATAACTAAACCCTCCTCATCCATAACATGAAAGGATTCAAGTAAACCACACAAGATGAAGCTCGCCATTGCGTTTTTGAGGTCCATGAGATGAAAGGAAGAGTCTGAACATCAAATCAATACTCCCGTCAATAGAAACATGTACAGGAGATTAAAGAGAAAGAAGCTGGTTGCAGTGTGCTAATAGCATACAAGGGATGCCAAATGGAAAGGCCTTTAATTGATGTGAGGAGGAGAGGGAAGAATAATGCACATGCGTGGGTGAAGGTGTTATAATGGCACACTGCGCTCCCTAACATGAAAGTATTGTAGGCTGTCCACCTCAGAGGTTGCATTGATCCTTTAATCAACTAATACCACACGGCTCCACTTAAAATGCATTAACGCTCACTCAAGATGGGCTTGCCTCTTGGGATACTTTATTCATCAGTGTTGCAAGGCAAGGTATTTTGTTGGCTGAGTGAGAGAGTTGACCAGAATGTGTTGCTGTGGCTTTAAGGGACCTTTAGAGAATGCACTGGTTGCATTTTGCGTCTGGTTGTAGGTAAAGTGATGACGTGTTCTTAAACTATTAACTTTATTAAACTGTTATATAAACAGTGTTTAGTTTTCAGTATAGAAAAATAGAGTGGGTGATATGGCAAAAATAGAACCATATCTTAACTCTTCTTACTATCTTTTATGTATCACAATAAGGGCTGTCAAAAAACTGTGATTAAATAGTTAATCAGTCATTGTTTGCATATTAATCTTATTTGGTTTTGATTCAATTTCACTCTAAAGAAAGATTTTATTTGTTCTGATCAATGAGTATATATTTCACATACAGTTGCATGCAAAACTTTTGCACCCAATATTGTTGATTTTCCAAGTAAAACATTTGTACATTTGAATGCACAATTTGCTGAATTTAACATACTTTTTTCCGTTATGTTTAACTCGGCAAATAAATAGAAACTGTGCACTAAAATGTGCAGAAAAACACCATTTTTAAATTTGTTCTCTGTAGATGATGTGTTAACTTACTTTCACTTAGAAAATCAGCAAAACAGATTTTGGCCCAGGGTGTTCAAACTTTTGCATACAACTGAATGTCATATATATTATTGATTGTTCATACTGCTCTTGTGTTTTTGTTACAGTGGAGGCTCTCGAGGATAATTGTAGATTTCTACTTTGCTGTTGCTTTTGTTAGTTTACTTCTTGTTGATTTATCCTCAAGTGTTTCGTGAGCACTGCACAGTCTAGTCTGCCTTTTAAAAGCTGTATTTGAATGAGAGGGTTACAATCTGTGATAGCAACATAAACCATGTGAGCAACTGGGCTTCAGCCTGGACCACTGTGGATGGTCTAGATATCAAACTAGGATAGCGGCATTAAAACAAAATGAGTAATACATACACACACACACACACACACACACACACACACACACACACACACACACACACATCTTCTAAGCCGCTTCTCCTTCAGGGTTGTGGGGTTTGCTGGAGCCTATCCCAGCAGTCTTCAGGCGGAAGGCAGAATATACCGTGGACAGGTCGACAGTCCATCGCAGGGCAGACAGACAGATAAACGCACACAGTCACACCTAGGGGCAATTTGTCATGTCTAATTGGCCAGACTGCATGTCTTTGTACTGGGGGGGGACCGGAGTACCTGGAGGAAACCCACGCAGACATGGGGAGAGCAAGCAAAGTCCACACAGAAAGGACCCTGGTCACCTGGCCAGGGAATTGAACCCAGGCCCCATTTGCTGTGAGGCGACAGCGCTAACAAAATGAGTGCGTTTAATAATTTATCATATTATTAATGTGTTATTAATGCATTCACTTTGACAGACTTAATAATAATATTTAGTGCCACATTTAAAAACTATAAGCACAAAAAATGATCTAGAAGCAAATTAAGCTGGCAAAAAATGGTTAAAATGAATTAATAAAATAAGATTATATATATATATATATATATATATATATATATATATATATATATATATATATATATATATATATATATATATATATATATATATATAATGGGCAGACACAGATCAGCTACTTGTTATTATGCCATTATATAACTACTGTATACTGATTGTTGTTGTTTACATGCTCTCAATTATTGGTATTTGTTTTATTTATTTATTTTAGATACATGCAGTCCTACTGGCCCATGATATACTTGGAAAAGTGCCTTGTAATATAATTCATCATAGTAATGTTAACATATGATCATATTGCCCATCCCTAATAGGAGCAGGGATTTGGGATCTGGAGTTTGATTAGAATTGACTTGATTTGATCTTATTTTTCCCTCATGCATCAGTGTGGATCTGTTGAAGGCACTTAAACACAGTACTAATGAGTGAGTCACTGATAAAAGCTGATGTGCTGCTTCAGAATCTACAACTGCTGACCTGGCATTGATATTACTCTCTTCTTGAAGACAGCATTGCAACCATATCAATAATACGCTTCTCAACTTGGAACCAAAGATACACTCAAGATAATCTCTGAGTACTGCTAAGCGTTTACTGTGGATTTCACTTTGGGCACTTTGGTTGCATAAGCGTTGGCCATTTTGGACAGCATTTAAAAAAAGTGATCAGCCATCATTTTGGTCATATGAAATAATGTTAGTTTTTTTGTTTGCCTCTAAATGAGAGCAACATGTGCTTCTCAGCCATGTGGAACTTGGTTAGGAAATATACAAAGCATTCAAAATTTTTCTTTCTTTGAGAACCCACAGGACAACAGCTCCTTTGAGCTGCCTTTCTCTGGTTTAATTTGAATGATATCTGCAGCCACATCTAAGACCATAGCGCTGTGATATTTGAGCTGGCCAAGTTAAATTGAAATCACAAGTGGATTAAAACCTTCCATGAGGTTCATCTCTGGGGAGCTGGTCATGATGTCACGCTTGTTCAATAACAAATGACTGCGTTTCCCACTTTTTGCTGTGTTGGAATAGCCACACAGGCGTCTCTGTTTTCACTTCTGAAGTATTCTCTTTGTGAGAGACTGCGACAACACACTTTGTTACCGTATTACAAACAAGCAACTACTGTAGCCTTTTGTAACAGACATCAAAGTTCCCTTGGAAAACAGTGAATGTGGTTCTATATTGAAGTCATGTTAATATTGTAACTGTCAATTATTGGCATATTTGCTGGGTTTTGTTGCATTTGCTCCAATTTATGCTCCAACTGTTATGAACATTTTGTGACTGATTTTAAAAAAAAGCTAACAATTCCGGGTAGTCCTCCCTCTCTACCCTGCATTGCAAGCCAATGCAGACATCTGTAAACAGAGTTAGTAATTAACATTATCCTTCAAGCTTGTTGAGCTGTTACAATGACGTTCAGTTAGTGACACAAAGGTCCAGTGGTTGCTAGCTTTCTCCTTCCCAGCAACTCTTAGCACTGGCAGCATCATATGGTAGGTGGAGTCCAAGCTAACAAGTGGAATTTTGCAATGACTAAATTAAGGGGAAATTAAAAAAGTAAAAATTAAAAGTAAAACTTATTTGAAATGTTATGTTATTATTTAAAATGCCTCTAAATATCACTGCTGCATTGCCAATAGTTTTTGGTTTCACCAATGCCTTTAAATCTTTGAGACCTTGTTATTGACCGATATTAGCAGACAGGTTGGGCCCTACTATCTGCATTTTCTCACATATATACTAGATACTTTTGTCTTTTGTCACTAATTAGTATTTAATATTAATGGCTAATGGCAGGCACAGTAAAGCTGTGGGGACGATTCTAGTGAGGACGATTCAGAGCTGAGAGGGTTTTTGATTTAGGTTGTTGTTGGCTAATAGAGATGTAGCCTAATGATTGAAGGTGTATGATGATGTGAAGATGTGAACATGAAGTCTACCTCTAGGTCACCTTGCTGAAGTTAACTTTCCCCACGGACGTTTTGTGGACTGCTGCTGACCTGGGATCAGTAGTGTCTCTGCTGTTTACCTTTGGCATAAGCAGACAGTGTAATTTGGCACAGATTTCAGAGCAGGGCCCTTAGCCTGCCAACTGCACAGTGTTGTAACCATGGGAACATCATTACTTTTTCCTGGTGCAGCAAGGGCCCAGCCCAGCAGGTGGGCTGCAAAACTACCCTTGGCAAGTGGAGAAGTGGGGGGGTTTCTCCACCATAATCGCTTGATCCAGAGGGGCAGAGTGAATTAATCAGAGGGAATAAATTACTACATGAAAGGGCTATATTTCCTCTTCCATGCATGCGTTGAACTATGTAGCTTTTGGATTTCCATCATCTATTTCTAACTACAGGGATATTAAAATGGACATTTAGATAGGTAGTTTAAACAGTTTTTAAATTGTTCTTCAGGGTGTTTTTGTTCAAATCTAATCTTGTTCTTGAATGTAGTGTTTCCGTGTAGCCCCACACCCCTTCTTAAGTTAGTTTGTTTATTTATTTATTCATTTGTTTGTTTATTTGTTTGACCCGAACTTGATGAATGGCAAATGAAAAAAGTCCTATGACGTTAAGTGTATCATGTACCTGTATTCCTTTGGAATGGCAGATATAGAAACATCCATGGATTCAAATGTCATTGTTTGTGGTTCTCATTTATCCAACAAAATATTCTGCTAGATTATATCTAAATCATACATTTTTTACAATATGGAATTCACATCCTAGATGGAACTAGTTTAGTTTGTAAAAACTAGACTAAAAAGTAAATGAATGTATAAAGTCCTGAACTAATCCTGAACCTAATGCGGTATTTCTCTAACCTCTTTTTAGCTTGACTCATTGTGTTCTGATGAGTTATGGTCAGTAGATGATGATTTTATTGTATTTTTAACTAATTTTAGATTAGAATGATTGTGCAAAAGGAAACTTTAAGTAAGGGAGAGGTTAGATTTACTTTTTTTAAAAAGCAGCCAGCACATTTAAAAATATTGGTTTTATGTTTAAATGTTTGTTTGTTTGTGTGTGTGTGTGTGTGTGTGTGTGTGTGTGTGTGTGTGTGTGTGTGTGTGTGTGTGTGTGTGTGTGTGTGTGTGCGTCACACTTCCCCTCAGAGAACTGTCCATCTTCTCACTGGGGTCTTTGATGTACCAGCCATTTAATAAAGAGACCTTCAAGTGGCTTGCAATGACACTCTGCTAAAAAGGGGCTCTGCCTCACCCAGTCTCACACACTCACACACACACACACGTGCACACACACACATGGATGCACTTACAAACTCCTTCACCCAGAGACATTACCACCAACAGCACCAACTTGCCTCACCTCCACAGTTAGAGAGGCTGCTCTCTTTCATCTGTGTGTGCCACACTCGCACAACGCCGTAATTATCATCATCATAGCTGCTGGCGGCGGAACATCTCTGGCAAGGTGTAGCAGATAAGCTCCCAAACACGGAATGGCCTCACATTCTGCCCAGGACTTTTCCTCCATGCCAATTATCCCACGTTATTAAAGATAACCTTGTTGTCCTGTCCTCTGCTTTCCTACTCCTTATTTGACACTTTGCTATGCTAAGACACTTTGGGATGCTAAGACACATTTACCCTAATATCTTCAATAAGGCTCTCACAAATACCCAGTTTAAGCTGATTAAACTTAATTTAACAAAATCATTAAGCAATGTTGAACTTCTCAGTGAAACAACAGTAATTGGAGGCCGTTCGTGTGATGATGATGCATATTTTAAATTCTTCTTTTGGTCTTGCTTACAGTTTAATAGTCCCACTTATTTGTGTGAATATTTGGTCACAGAGTGTTTTTTTTTTCCTAGTGAACGCCTGTTCAGTTTTTTTTTCATTGTTCAATTATGTTCATTTTTAAAATGTGTCTTCTTGCTGAATCAGCAGTGATTACTTGCTGGTTTACTTGATAAGAATGCATATTTTAAATTCTCTGTATGACTGTATGAAAGAGGAGCTGAACTAGCGTGTTTATATGCATTTTGTCCACACGGCGTTTTTTTTTTTTGTTTTTTTTTTTTTCGTTAAAAAAATGAAGTCTTATTTCTTCTTTTTCAATCAAGTATTTTGGAAAAGCTGGTCCATATTTTGTTGTGTTTTTTTTTTAACCATTAATGCTCAAATTGTCAAAATTTGTATATAAACCTAAGTGCCAGGTTGATAAACTATATTCTATTTCAGCTTTGACATTTATAATCTTAGTGCACATGTTGTGTGTGAGTAGATTGCATTGTTTCCAAGTAATATTGAATATAGATGAAGGGTTTTTTTCTGAAACATTAAGGTATTTCCCTCTGGCACAAAGGCTGGTTCAAGAAATACCCGGCAAATTCAAACAACGCCATAAGCACAGGTTTCAGTATGACTCTTGAAGCTTTCTCAGCATGTTTGAAATAGTTTGTTTTCAAGTCCGACTGACGTTGACTGAACAGTATTTTCCCATCCTTTTTCCCCTTTGTTTCGTTTCTGGACTGTTCTTCTCATCTGTTATAATAACGATTACATTAAAAAAAAAAAAAAAAGTTTTTTATTTATTTTTATTTTATTTTTATATTTTTTAAAGAGACGATGAGCTCTGAAATGCTCGGTATAATAGGTGCTGTATATGGGCAGTGTGAATAAAAATAATTGCAGTAATGATAAATGTGATTTACATGATTATGCTGCTAATTAATTTCACAAAAGTTGAACTCTTTTTTTTTTGAGCAGACAGTTCAGGATAGAGACGAACACTGTAAGAGTTAATTCAACACTAGTTGTTTTTCTCTGACAGTACATGTCTCATGTATTGTGTTGATAACCATGAGGAGAAGGAAGTGTGTTTTGCTGTTGGATTTATGACATTTGCGGCACGGTTTGTTTCCCAAAAATTATTTGTCATAATTTCATTTCTCTGCATAGCGTAAACAAGGCTATTAATCATATCTAAAATTGCACAGGGGACCATTTAAGTAGACAAAACAACATTTTATGACTGATCTTTTCTTCAGCTAATAGCTTCTTTTCATCATGTATTCAGTTGATTAGTTTTATGTTTATGCACAGTTTAAGATCACAATTTACAACAATTGCAGATTTAAACAATGGCATGACAGTATTGTCTCATTGTTGAACTAAACACAATTTTTTTTTTTTTTTTTTTTTTTTTAATTTCTTACAATTCTGGATTTGCCCTTTGATAGAACGGAATAATATTGAAAGTGGGCTGGAGGGACTTTCCTTTATTAACCAGGATGCAGCACTTCCTAACAACTATTCAAGTTTTGGTGCATTAATGAGTAAGTTTCTGATCCAGATCATAGTCTTAATAGGATGTGTTCATAGTTACTAATAGCAGAATGCCCAGAGCCACCACAGCCAATTAGCTTTATGCATTGCAGATCAAACAAATTGATTGATGAAAGAAAGAATCATTGGTTGTCATATGACTAATCAAGTACTGATAATTTTGACGATTAAGATGCAAGTCATTCAGCGTTATTTGATGTGAAATGGTGTGTTTTAGAGAAACTTCCCCACTCTTGATTTCTTTACAATGGTGGGGAAAGTGCCTGATTTGTGGCAGAGGTGATGCATGGCAAAACAGTAGCAAGTAGCAAGACAGTGTATTTTTTTTTTTTTACATTTACCACTATCTCACTCTTATGAATATTGCATATAAAACTCTGAAGCCACAAATAGGTTCACTAGTAATTTTGGAGGGCTTGTGCTGCATCCAAACATTTTGAGCGATTTTGTTTATGATTGAATTTTGCAGAAATGTAGAAAAATGCATGGAAGTCCTCTTTTTACTGAAAGGAAGGCCATTTGGAGAACATGAATTATCATTGTTCAAATTACTTATTCAAATTTAATCGAGTAATTGTGTAAGTCCAAATGTCGTACTATCAGTCTGATGTATTGCATGCAAAACTTTTTGCTTGAAGCTTCAAAGGAAGGAATTGTACTGTAACATGCATTTGTTTTCGGTCAAGCTCACGAAATCATCAGCTATTTAGTACCATGAGACGGACATCAAGGATCATCTATACCAAACTTCTTTTCATCAGCGTTTAGTAAAAAATTCCCCCAAAGAGTGTATCACTGAGTGACAGTCCCTCTATAAGAGCCTTGAGGATAGAGAAGGAGAGTGGGATCAGGTGGGAGTGCGGAGGTAAAGATTGGTTTTAGTGTGTTTAAACATGCCTGCATTGTTATGTCTGCAGTGCCTTTGATGTTGTCCAAACCTCCAACTAAGTGGCGCTCATTTTCTCCATCTCGGTGATGCCGAATCATTTCCAGATTGTGGCATGATGCCAGGATGGAATTGTTGTCACTCATAATGTTTGAGAGCAGGCGAAGGCAGAATGCATCCTAGTTTGTTACAAAGGCATATTAAATTAGACTGAATAGTTGTCCGAAACCTTGTTGGATTTTCCGGCAGTACTTTAGCTGTGGATATATATGAGAAGCACCTTTTGTGTCAGAACATTGACCGTTCCAATGCCATTTCCAGTTTCGTTTGCAGGAATTGAGTAGGAATTGAAGTGAAATTGACCTCAATTCTAATCAACCCACACACATTTACCCTCAAGACAACAGGAGTAGATACAGAGGTTTTAAAGACCACTGTGGAATTTTTGCTAATCTCACTTTCACTCAGACAGGAAATGGACTTTTTTTTCTCAGTTACAGTAATCCCAAGCAGACGCAAATCAACTTCTCGCACGAAAATATTGTGACAAATTGTGTACTTGAGGTCATCTGAGACTCTGACAACTGGACAAGAAAAAACTAGGAAAATGCATATTTTTTTCAGTTTGGTTCTCTAAACTAAATTCTTCTCCTTAGCTACATTTGAGCAGTGTTGTGCGTCTTTCTGCACACACTTTGTGCAGTGCCTTGTCCCCATCTTTACCTTGTTGATTGAACAAGTGTGGGCAGCTTTGAAAGCTGATGACTAACTTTGTTCTCCCACAGACTGACTGATACTCAGATACTCAGACCACACAGCTCAAAACCAAGTGCCCGGGACTCAAAATGTTCTGTCTTTCTGGTGTCTGTGTGCAAGCTATGGTAGCACCTGGGAGGCAATATTAGTCACAACCTTCCCCATCAATGAAAATAATACGTCTCACATAAAAAAAAGAACTTTAAATGTGATTACTGTGTGTGACATACTTTAGTCTTTTTGGTCGTTGGTAAAAAGAAAAAAAACGAACATTACATTTATGGCTGTCGCAATAATTCAATTAAACTCACTTAAAATCACTTAAAATGTACCTTCCCAAAGAATTTGCAAGTTGCATGATAATACATCCCTTTACAGTAAGAAACAGAGTTTGATGAACCCCCATTCCTCTTTTTTGTAAACAAAGCCGTACTGTACATCTCAGAGCACTAACTACTAATTGGGTGGGTGTGTCACTGGGTGGGGAATGGAGAGCTATCTAGGGGTTAAACATGATGTTCTGATGATGGGGCCGACACACCGTTGCGCTGCTTGAAAGCACACTTTTTTAATAGCTTCCTCGTTTATCATTTTCTTAATGAAATATTTTTGAATCGTTGACAGGCTGTTCCTTTGTTTGTATAAATAAGTCAATTTGTATTTTTTGGCCTATTTTTGAAACTCGATTACCAATATAATCAATAGTGACACCCCTAATCACACTGAATAGTGTGCCTACAGCCACTTATGACTTTGGTAAATCGGATAGGAGGTGCACGTCTTCAGAGGGTAGTCA